>NW_009913689.1:4283-39278 GCF_000696875.1 Nestor notabilis | reverse complement strand
GGGAGGGCCGTGAGGCGGCTGGTCTGCCCAGGCAGGCCTCTCGCCTCTTCCCGGGCTGCAAGATGAGGTGCGCGACCGGAGCTGGCCCAGGGGTTGTCAGTGTCCGACCGGCAACGAGCCGACTCGGGAAAGCGGGTTTGGAGCGGGAGGATGGAGCAGGACAGAGCTGTGCAGCGGTAAAGCCTTAGGGTTGACAGCAATAACGAAAGTACCAGAGGCGAGGAGAGGCTTGGGACTATAAAACATCTGCAAGCTGGGGGAAAACCAGCACTTGCTCTTTATGCTAGATGTAAACATCGTTTACAGTGCGTTTCCACTGATTACCATGCTTGCTTTATTTCTGTCATGTCTTCACTTTCTAAGTAATTCCAAAGAAAGATTTTTCTTCAGTCATGTTCCACAGTACAGTAGTATTTCAGCTCTGAGGCTTTTTAATGTGATGGTGTATTTCAGGTTTTTTGTTTCCTAGTTTGTTTTATACTGTCTTATGGACAGACTTTTAAAGATGGAAGTGGAGCCTGACTTCACACAGGTTCCTCAAATATGTAACTAGTTCCATTTGTTTGCTTGTCTTTCAGACCCTCCCTACACACTACCGAGCAAGATGGGTTATTCAAAGTCAAATACCCTTGTTGGTGATAAAGTGGTAGGTGTTGGCCAAAAATAGCTGACTTGTGCACCTTTTATTTCTGTGTATATGCATATACACATGGGTAGAAACTGTCTCAGTTCTAAGCTGCACCCTTAAAACCAAAATACAAAGCAAAGGAAGCAGTTTTATCTAAAACAAGACTTAACCCAGGGAGTTACCATGTGTGCTGGCCTAGGGTGACTCTGCAGCAGCAGCCGCCTAGAAATGCCCAGTTCCATGTCCTGAGTAATTTCCTAAATTGTGTGTCAGTATTAGCATGACCAGCAGGTGGAAGGAGGTGATCCTGCCCCTCTACTCTGCTCTTGTGAGACCTTACTTGCAGCACTGTGTGCAGTTCTGGTGTCCTTACCGTAAGAAGGACATGGGGCTGTTGGAGCAAGTCCAGAGGAGGCCACGAGCATGATCAGGGGCTGGAGCACCTCCCTTATGAAAACAGGCTGAGAAAGTTGGGGCTGTTCAGCCTGGAGAAGAGAAGCTGCGTGGAGACCTCAGAGCAGCTTCCAGTGTCTGAAGGGATCTACAAGGGTGCTGGAGAGAGGCTTTTCAACAGGGACTGTAGCGATAGGATGGAGGGTGATGGGTTTAAACTTAAACAGGGGAAGTTCAGGTTAGATACAAGTAAATTCTTGACAGTGAGGGTGGTGAGGCACTGGAACAGGTTGCCCAGAGAAGTGGTAAATGCTCCATTCTTGGCACAGTTCAAGGCCAGGTTGGACAGAGCTTTGGAGCAACCTGGTCTAGTGTGAGGCATCCCTGCCCATGGCAGTGGGTTGGAACTAGATGATCTTAAGGTCCTTTCCAACCCAAACCGTTCTGTCATTCTATGATTTATAATACATTATCTCCAAATGCTGTTAACAGCAGCTGTTACTAAGGTCTAAAAAAGAACTGGACTGTTGTTCAAGCAGATCTGTTAAAATGGTGCCTCCTCACCTCTGAATATACTTAAACTACAGCTCAAGGTAGCATACTTAGGCAGTTTAAAGTGAACGAGGTAGCAACAGCTAGGCAGCCTGTAAAGACTGCAAACCCATCCTAATTCATACTGACTTCCTCGCTAAGCTCTTCGCTAGTTAGCCCATTCTTTAGCTCCCTCTACTGCATTTGCTGCTCTCCTATCCATATTCACTCTAGCTAGTTTAAAACCAGCTAGGGCATGTCTGTGGGAGTTGCAGTCACATCATTAGACAGCAGTGATTGATGGCTGGACAGGCTGCATATAGGTAGAATGCCAAAGGAAAACAGACTTGGTACAACTGCATAATGAATTGGATTTTAAACAGAGCGCTCTTGAAGCCATGCACTGGACTGCGTGCAAGGTAAGATACTCTGAGCTCTGAAACTCCATTGCTGAACAGTGAGGAGAAAATCCACGAGCAGCTTTCCAATGATGGAGTCAAGAAACGTTTTTAAGAATATTTCTGGATGTCTCTTACCCCATTGTCTCAGACTCTTTCTTACATCTACATGGGGAAAAAAAAAAGTGTGTTTGTCTGCCTCTCTGTAGAAAGATATACATATAGAACTGGAAACATTGCCTGTCATCACAGAGATCCTTGCAATAATATGGCTGTGTTAACAGTGGAGGCCAGACAAAGTAAGGTGGCATACTGTCTCTAGTATTGTCATGTCACAGGTGTAATGTGGATGGGTATGGTGACAGACTGACTTGCATGAAACGTGTTTTAAGCGTGTGAAGCAGCAAGGGCACAATGTGCAATTCAAAACAATGCAAGTTTGAATTCTTAATCTATAGGATCACAAAATGGGTGGACAGAGTTTGTGATAATTAGTTTGTAGGGTTTTCTAAACTCCTGAGGTTGAATTCCAGTTGAAGAGAAATGAAACAAAAATGCAGTCTCATGCTCAGCAAGCAGCTAGTCATAGTAGGGAGTCCAAATCTTCATCATCTGACACTCTCTTACACTCTGGTGAGTTAGTGTAGTTAGTCACTACTACCCTGTATGCATCCAAGTTAGCACCAGATGAAATGAAAGGGGCAATTGATAATTCAAATCTGATTTCAGGCTTTAAAGAAGCTCAAGCCAATATAGCTACATCACTTCTACTGGAGTCATGATTGCAAAGATTTCTTTGCAGTAATAAATCTGGAGATTTAAGGCATATCGACCCAGGGAAATTAGTGCTTAGAAGGAAGGGTGTGGATTTTTAATGTGATCATTTTTGTGTGCTAACTCCCATCCAGGTATTTTTCACACAGGCTATAATTGTTACCATATAAAATAACTTAAGTGGACTATTACTTCATTTCCAGAGCACATAAAATAGAAGGAAGTTACATGGAGTAATGTGCTAGAAGTTCACATTGCTGCATATTCATAGTTACTGCGCACTAACTCTTTTATGTAACGAACTATTAGGTCCTCAATTTAAAGTGTAAGTTTAGCACTGGAAAATAGCCAGAAGACATATCTGTGTGTCTACTGCTAGTCTGGTATGCTCCACATCTTGAGAAGTACCATCTAACCAGCTGACATCATTAACATATGTATGCCTCCTTCTTTCCCCATCCCAAATGTGTAGTTCTGGAAATCACAGCAAGCTGAAATTCTGATCTCTTCACTGTTGTTTGAAATCACTTAATCACTGCCACTCTTCTTTGTGTCCACACAAACGTTAGGTAAAGGCACCAATGCGCAGAAGCATGTTTAGTACCTTGATCCATTTCCCAAGCTATGGTGTGTGGTTGGAAGGCAAAGATCCAGTGCCTCCATTTATTGACCGAAGATGGAGAGGGAGTGCTCAGCAGCGCCTGGCGGCTCTTCAGCAGCTTGCTGCGTAAGTGTTCTATGGGTGATTTCAAAAGACCATACAAACCAACCCAACAAACCCCCATGCACACTGAAGTGGAGATGACTGCAATTTGCTCCTACTTACATTTCCCTTGAAATGAAGAGATTGCAGCTGTTGTGAAGTATGGTTGCCCATCTGTTTCTTACAGGGTGGATGTTGCACATTCCTTCGTCCCCATGCTATCCGCTTTGCAGCGGTTGCTGGGAAAGAGAAGAAAGTTATTTCAATCTTAAAGATCAGATAAGTTATGAAGACTTCAATGACTCATGTGTGTTACTTCAGTGGAAGCTGTTTCTTTTTAGTCCAGTGCAGTTGCTGCTGGTTAGATTGCTTTTGCTGCTCATTCAAGGGTATATGGGGCCTGAACCAGGACACCACATTTTTAGTGCAGGGGTGTCTTAGCTGAACTTTCTCCTGGCATCACAATTTGGGCTTCTGATGATTCTGCAGATATTTTAAAAAACTTCTGTGTGTTTTGCCACACCATGTGTTCTTTGGAATCCTTTAGTAACTGTATTCAAGATTGCAGGCATCAGCCTAGTTGTTTACAGAGGTTTTTGCTGCATTAACAAGCTAACTGTAGGCCACGGGCTTTTCAGATGGTATGTGCTCTGGGGTTGCTGGTAGCTGAGTTCTACCACATGCCAGACAGTAATCAAAGATGGTTTCAGAGTGATACAGCACCTGATTTTGTTCTGTTTTGAAAGCATATTCCTCTAATTTCCATAATAAAATAAGAATTTTTGAGCTTTTTTTTTTTTTTTAACTATTATTTTCAGCATTTCTAACTAACCCCAGCACATGAAAACCTCGGTGGCTTTTTATATTTTGACTGTTATTCTGTAACAAGAACTAATTTGACACCTGCACTGCTTTAAAATTGATTTACATTTCAACAACATGTATTTGCAAAATGCCTTGTAATTAACAAAAAAATGGGAAATCCATCCCCTCTGTTTCAACCTGCATGGATTGACAGTGTTGCTGATACAGAAGACAGTGTATTTCCCAGCTGTCTTCTCAGTAGTTGCATTGCCTCTGCAAGGTTACCAGGAATAAATGCCCATTTATTTCATCAAAGTCAGCAAATACAAGTCAAGGACATGCAAGAGGCAGGATCTGTGGAATAAAAAGGGCTATTTCACTGGGTTCCCATTGTGTCTATAACGATACCATAACAGGATGAACAGCTTATGCTAATAAAGTTGGATCATAAGAATAAGTGCCCACCTGTGCTGAATGAAACACAAATCCATCTGGATGGAGCAACAGTCTGATCTGTAAAGAGTCAGCTAGTGGAAGTAGCCATCAGCTCCATTATCTCATTTGAATTCCAAACACAACTTCACAATAACAGGTTGATTAGTGCTGAGCAAGTATCTCAGGTTACTGCACTGCATCCCAAAATGTTCCCCTCTCTTTTGTTATATGATGGGACTGAAAGCACTGGGAAGAGATGACTTACCTTGGCAGTAAATTATATGTCACGGGAGGTTAATGAAGCATATCTCTGCAGGCTTTGCTGTAGTGGGTGGCTATGCAGTGGCTCCCCAAGTTCCACACTGCAGCTCACAGGGCTTAGATGAGGTCTTTGAAGACAACTGATCTCAACATGCAATCCTCTGGTTTGATCCCAGCTGTCAAGCAGTGTAATGTATTGTTAATTGTGCCTCTGTAGGTATACCTCTGTGTTTAAAATTAGGCAATAGCAACCAGTTCCAGCACCCACAATCCTGAGGTCAGGTTTCTTAAAAGCTGCCCAAAAAATGGTCATACACAAAACATGACCTTCAGGACTTGCCATATATATAGCTTAAGGAAATTACTTATCTCAGTGGCATGGTATGGGCTTTTGGGTTTGGTTTTGTTTTCTTTTTAAAAAAAGAACTCCTGTTTCTTGTCTTTAACCACCTTGCAGGTTGAGAAAAGTGTAAAACTGGAGTGTAAAGTGATTGTGAAATCAAATAGCAGTCCTGATGCATAGCTTTCGAAGGACTCAATTCTACCCATTTTCTCACTGACTGCCTTAACAAGGTCTACCTCATGGTCCTCTAAAGCTTTAAAATAAATGGCTCCAAGATGTTTTAGGGAAAAATTTAACCAGACTGCCTCCTTTAAATTCAAAAATAGAGTAAAAATAATGAAGAAAGACTGTTCTTGCAAAAGGTACGGTTGTTCCAGCATAGGTTTTTGAAACATTCACATGGTCATCCTTATTTTAGTCCTTCATTGGAGAATTCAAATTGAAACTGCTGATTCTAAAGTTTTCTACATTTGCTCCAAATCTATTCAGCTACTTTTGAAAGGCAGAAAGCGATAGTCTGCCCCTTGGTTCATTCTGCTCCTTTACACGGATTTTCTGTTATGGAAAGTTCTTTTCTCTTAAGGAAATGAGCTTGCTCACCCCACCCCCAACAAAAGTAGTTTACAAGGCCAAGTGTTTACAAGTGGCAAATCCTTTTCATGACAAGCACATAAGAAAGTTTTATTGAAGGCAGCAAACAACCATTTCTTGCTCACACTTAGTGAGAAATATGTATAAAGTGTCAAATTGATTTTTTATTTATGTATGAAAAAGCAAAATACAGTAATTTCTTACATGAGAAAATAATAATAGAAAATAATTATAATTATTATAATAATCTCAAAAGCTAATAAAGTAGAAAGATCATTAAAAAGTAAGGGCATAGTAAAAAGATCAGAACTGCTCTGAATGTACTTAAATGATTTCCTGTGCTTTGTTTTTTAGAGCTCAATCTTCTCTTCAGATACCTCAGATTGTGTATGAAGATCCTGAAGTTAGTGGAAGGAATCGCTACAAGTATTTTGCACGGTAAGGAATGAACTGATTTGAAACAGTGTTCAAAAGCTTGCTTTTGTGCAGTTTAAAAAGCACCTAAATAAATGCCAGAGCCTTATTTGTTTCTGTCCTTTGTGTCAGTTCTTTGATTGCTGCTATGGAAAATCTAAATAGTAACCAAATCTTAAATCACAAGGTCTTTTTAAATTCATGCTATGCCAGAATTTTCAGACAATGTTCAAGCAGAGCTGTTAAAACGTGTTATTTCACATTGTGCCTTCTCACTTTGGTATATACTTAAACTACAGCTCAAGGTAGCATATTTAGGCAGTTTAAAATGAACTAGACGGCAAGAGCTAGGCAGCCTGTAAAGATTTCAAACCTATCCTAATTCTTCACACCAACTTCCTCACTAAGACCTTAGCTAGTTAGTCCATTCTTTAGCTCCCTACTGCATTTGCTGCCCTGCTATCAGTATTCACCCTAGATAGTTTAAAATCATCTAGGTTTTAAGCTCGGATAATGAGTTACCATATAAGCACATGTACCAAGCATTCTGTACTTAATAATTATTTGTAGAAAGCTTTGGGCTGTAGATCCTCCTACACAAAGGAAGAAGATGCTCACGAAGTCCTTGTGGCTCTCCAGACTCCTACAAAGGTGCCTTCTTGAGAAGGCACCTTTTTGAGAAGACACCTTTTTACTCCCTGTTTCTGCCAGGAATAGAAAGGCAGCAAAGGGAATCCATGATTAACTTTCCATCAACGTCCTCCATTGCAGGACTGCTCTGCTCTTTCTAGAGCGACACTGCAGATCACCAATGGACTCAAGATCTGAACCAACAGCTAGCATATAAACATTGTCAACTTAGTCACATACTCTTTGAATCACATTCACTATTATAGTCAGCAGCTATTGGCAATAGGTCCACTTTAAATATAAAAAAAAATTGCCAAGTTTAATAAACTGAAGTACTTTCTTTATGGCTCCTTTAACAACAACAAAAAAAGGACAAAGATGTTGTTACCTTCTGCAATTTGAAATTAAAGACTTTCAAACGCTAAGGGAAAATGATGGTGAATGCAATATGCAAACTATAAGAATGCCTAAGAAGGAATTATTAATATGTCGTTGAGCCCATATTACTTTCAAGATAATTCATAAAATACTGCAAAAAAAAGGAAACACTCATATTAGATAAGTTCAAACCAGCTTACCTTAGCAGCTGACTGTAGGAATTAATTTCAGGACTTGAAGAAGTTATAGAAAAAAACCTCTCTCAAAAACTCAGAGTGAAAAAAAGTAAACTAATCAGTGAAACATATGCAAAATGTTGTGAACACACTCAAAACTAACTTCTCCTAATTATTGCCTTGTTCTGCAATTCCACTTTCTGCTTTGACAGAAGAGTAACACACAGACCTACTGGTAAAACTTTCTCCGTTACTCCTTAGCTGTGAAAGAATTATTTAACATTCAGGCACAGTTCATAAACATGCAACTACAGAACCTGAGATGTGGCAACTCAGTGTAACTTCATTGAAATTTGTGGACTGCAGGTTTTCTAAACCATAATGATCTTTTACACGCATGGTTATTGTCTTACATTTGCATTCCCTCTCTTTCAGACCTCTCATCACTTCTTATAAGCTGCTTCCACTGAATATTACTTATTCAATGGCAAAGTAAGTAGTGAGTTCTGGAACATTACTGTTGTAACGGGTCACATCTTACCAGAAAAAGATTGGGGAACTAGTTAGCTGGTGACCAATATTTTTCATAATGAACCACAGGAAAAACTTGTTAGGAGGTAAGAGTTTATTCACCATTGAGAATTCTTCATGAAACAGGTGACTGACTGTTTCAGAATTTGCTTGCAATACGTGAGTAGTACTTTGTGTAAAGGTAAAGGATATGTGCCTCAAGTGTGTTATGATTGTGTGGCCTAAAACAGAAAGCCAAGTGTGTCTGAATACTAGTAGAGGTACCAGTGCAAAGAAGATTCTCCCTTACAGCAATATTTTTGGAAAATCTTCTGATATTTTATTAAACTCTCAGTGATAGTTGCAATACTGTTTTAGTGATGTAGAGCAGCCATGAAGGAGTCTGATGTTGTTTTCAGTGGGGATCAGATTTTGAGGGGACATAAGAAGATTCAGTTCCTAGTAGAGTCATGGACATTGCACATACTTACATCAGAATTGATTTTTTGTTTTGGAATTGTTGGAAAGAGGATTATGTAAGCTAAATTGAAGCAGTCCTGCTTCATTAACTCAACCATTAGTTACTTCTTGTGCCCATTAAACGCAATGCTTTAGAATGCATACATAGGGAAGATTTGCATGTGATAACTTGTGAGAGCTGAAACAAGAAGATTTCTGGATTGTTCACCTAAGGAGGGAGGTTACAGGCACTCAATGTAGCCTCAGTCTGCTTTTACTGAAGATAATGGAGTTAACATCAGTGGGAGCACAGACACATTTGGATATCCTACCTTTGACTTAGTGTTTCTCTTTTGTTTGTTGTTGTTTTTTTAAGTGAATGTGACTGATGTTTTTCCATCTTGCATCTCTTTTTAGGACAGAGCCCTACGTTCATTCAATTATAGGAGACAGCAAGGTCTTTAGTCCCATGTTACGAACTTTGGGTACCCAGACAGATTACAGAGATGGTGAAGCCCAGACAGATCCCTATTCCCCGGAATATGTAGTTCCGAGTGGCTCAGTCCCTGAACTTCTGACACTTGCTACACTCACTTGGGGTGAGTTGTCAAACTGAGGTAAATTATAATAATCACATCACCTCTTTAGCAGGAGGTTCTTTGTTTTTTCAATGTCAGGTTTCAAGTCTGTTGCCAGCTTTGGCAGCCCTTTGTTGTCTTCCCTTGGGGCACATTATCTATTTTTAAAATAGGTATGATATTTTTCTACTTAATAGCATTGTTCTGGGGCGCATCATGAAGAGTTTTGAGATCACTCAATGTGAAAAGGTTATATGCTTTACAAACATGAAGTAGGAGCATCTTTTCCGTTCACCTGCCATTCTTCAGCTGTTCTGAGTTAAACATCAGTAGACATCAGTAAAAAACAGTATGAACACTGCTGCCCCAGAATATACCTGTGATCCTCATCTCCCAGTGTCCCAGTGATGGACACTGGACATGCCAAAGAAAGTGCTCATTCTTAGAAAGTGCCTTCTTGGAACAGTTTTTCCTCCTTTGCTGCCTGCAAATGAAGTGCTAGTGTTAATGTCAGCTAAGCTACAGCAACTGCAGGTCCTACCTAAGCTACAGCAACTGCAGGTCCTACCATTCCTCGTACTGTGGAATTTTACTGGCCTTAGAAGTATTTACTTTGGGCTACGGACAGTTCTTTTTGTGTTTAACATGTGAGCTTATGCCCATCCAGCCCTCTAATACTCTTTGGTTGTAGTTATTTGCTGGATTCACCATTCTCCTAAAGAGCTACTGTTTCTTGTCTCTGTAAGGTCGGGGGCTACCAGCAGGACTAGCTGAGGTGGAGATGATTGAACGCGCCCGGGAAAAGCGTGCTTGGGAAGCAACTCTTCCAGCCATGGACAGTGCCTCAAATACCAAGAAGAGGAGGAAAATGATGGAGGATATGGAAAGGAAGGAGTGGGCCTTTAGAGAACAGGAAATAGAAAAGTAGGAGTCAAATTTTGCTCTTTATTTCTTGAAATTATTGGCCAAATAGAAAAGGAACAGGAAGGTTTAGGGGACTGGCTGAAGGTTACAAGCCTTTTATTTCTGTGCAAACCCCCTGATTTTGGGAAGCAATATATTTGTTAAATTTAATACAAGACACTGCTGCCACAATAATTTCCGCCAGTACTAAACTCATTGTTTAAAATTAAAGATAAAATACAAGATATGCAATATGAACTACATGTAAATTAGTTGGTGTGTAGGATTTGATGATGACAGCATTGCACAGAACACTGCAGAGTACAGTAGGTCATACCTGGCCTTTCCTTGCAGGTTGCAGGAGGTTCGACTGGAAGTCTTAAAGAAGATGCTGTGGAGACAAGTGGAGAATCAGAATGAGCTGGTTGCCATGCGCTTGGATGCCCACTGGCAAAATCATCAGAAGGCTAAAGAAGAGAAAATAAAAAAGATTCAGAGTGACTGTGCATTGAGTGAGTTTGAAAGATGGGAGAGAGCAGTATAAGACTTTGTTTTCAGACAAGGCATTTCCATTTTCACAAGGTTGCAGTATTTATTCAAGATCCACAATGTAGATCTGCATGGCCGGCATATGTTCTGGTCAAACAGGTCATGTTTTTATATTAACTAGAAAAAGCTCTTGTGAATTTCCAAAGATATGGCTGGTTTAGAACGATTTGTGTGAAGAACCTTCTCACATCTGTATTTCTTTTCCAGTGCTCAGGAAACTGACAGCTAAGAGGAAGAATGTGATGGGGAAGCTGGAGAGACGAGATATCATCAAAGAGTATACTGACTTTGCATCACAACCATACGCTCCTTTGTCTAGAATTGGTTATTTCCCAGACAACCATTCTGAACATTATGTGGTAAAAAACTTCTATCTTAACACCTTTGCAGGTAAGGCATTTTGGAAGACTTCGTTTCTATGACATATTTACCTAAAATATTTACAAAACTCAAATTTCTCTCCCCACCACTCCATTATTTAATCCCTGTTTATATTTCTTAGGACTGTGTGAACTGGAAGCGTCTCTCCCAGAGTCTGTCACCCAGATCAAGATTAAAGCTCCAAAACCTAAGCAAACTGTCACTAAGACTGGATATGTTAAAAGATCAGCAAGGCTAGAGGTGGCACTAGGACAAGTTCACCAGGTATAGAGCTGCATCCAGCAGCATGTCGGTTCCTGTTAGATTTGAACTGCTCAAAAATGCAATTGGGAAGACGTGTAAGGTTTCTCCCAATTTCCTGTGCTACATTCATACTTTTTGTAAGACAACTTCAGGGACAGAATGGATCAAACATTCAGATTGTTGTAGGCATGACCAGTACTGCTCTGCAACTCAATCAGTCAGTACTCTCTCTGTACTTCTGCTCCAACCCTATAGAGAACAAGCATAGCTGCTTCTGTCTTCCTACAGATCAATTGTTTGTATCAGAACATATTATGTCAGATAGAAATTCTCTCCTGCCATTTGCTCATTCTCATTTCTCCCTTCCTTTTATAATGCACAAGTGGCAAGCCTACTGGTTACACTGACAAAGTACTTACTTATAATTAAATAAACCACATGTGGATTCATATTCTAAAATTCTGTCCATTTTTAAAAAGTACATTTTAAAGCACAGATTGGAAAAGCACCTGCAGCAAAACCTGGTTAAAATGACCCCACTCATAAAATTGGATGAGAACGGTGGATGCACAGCACTGTTGTTCCCTAACAACAGCATTTGATTTCCAAACATGCTAATAGTGTTTTGCATCTTAATTTATCACAACTGTTCATGCAGATGAGGTGTCCATATATGCAATTAACCACTGAGGAAATAAGTGCCTCATTTGCATCTACAATCACAATACTTGTAAATTACATGTACTTTTAAGTATGCTTCTTGTGGTGCTCTTGAGGGCTACCTTTTTTGAAAAATCAGGCATATTCTTGGCTGGCTGCTGCATCTCTGAAAAATACTGAATTTCATTTGTAAAGCTTGGCAACTTCTGCTTCATTTAGTGAAGAAATATTTCATCATTGGAAATTATGTGTATAGCTTTCTTGGTTTAGTGTAATTAATAATACTCTCAATGGTGACAGTTACTTTCTACTAACAAATTTTAAATGGAAATCTTGTTCCAAAAAATCTATCATATTATCTCAAATTGGAATTCCACTGGATCTTGTCAAAGATGAAACATTGCCTCTGATTATGATTCACAAAGAAAATTTTCAAAATCTTGAGTACTTCAGGAGTTATTGAAGAACTAAGGGCATTAATTCACAACAGATTTAGAGCAGACTACACAGTAGTATTGAAGGGGTTTGAGTCTGGCTGCTTTTTACATAAAGTTCCAGTAGTGACTATGGATAATCTGGATCATAACACAGTTCTCATAGGCAGCAAAACGTTCGCCCAAGCTTTCAGAGCTGAATTCTATTTGTTCAAAATGCAGCAATTGTATTCTGTTTGTTCAAAATACTTCTTGTGGTTTGAAAGACTACAGTGGAGCATCTAAACTGTAGTCAAGGAGAAGTATGCCTTAATGCTGGCTGCCTACACAATAATGTCTCTTCAAAGAAAACTTCGTGACCAAAGGGAGATGAAATGCAGAACACAAGCAGACAATTCTGCATATTTCTTTTCTCAATCAATGTAGATCACTACATTGATTATACCAGCTGAGGGGCTAACATAACTAATACTCATTTCCTCACCATACAAAGGCAAAATTATTCTTTTAAAAATCACAAAGCATTTTCTTTGCAGGAAAAGATGATAAATCCACTATAGGAAATCTAACTACTGCTTTTAGATATACAGAAGTAGACACCAGACCAATTGGTTCAGACAAGAAGAAAGTACTGACACTGTGAAACACCCAGACTGCCTCAGCCACTGTTAGGTTGAAACAAACTTTCTGTTCAGAGCAAGAAGAAATCACTGCCCTAATTAGCACTTGAGCTTTATGGTGCTGTCACTGGTCACTTCTCCCATGAGAGTCTTTAGCATCCTAAATTTGGTGGCTGTAGCATGTTCTTGCTTAGCAGAGCCTCCCTCACAGGTCCACCTCGTTAGGTACTGGAGCTGTTAAAAACAGGGCAGTAAAAGGTGCAGAGTACTTGAGTTAACAGGATTTAGCAGAATCCTCCTGAAGAGGACAGCTGTCTGGCAACTTGGCATAAGCAGTCCCAATTGTGCCAACAATCTCCATCAAACATTGTATGAAGGAGGTTTAAAACAGGCAATTAGGGATCATCTTAAAAGAACACTGTGTTACCTTGCATTATTTCTATAGCTGAGCAGGTAGATCAGTTTTCTCTTCAAAAGCCTCTTTTTAGTGCTGTCCTAGCATGCTTAATCTACACATTTTCTCCCACAGTCTTAAAAATAAAGCAAAACTCTAGAGAATTCAGAGAGTACACAGTGATCTAGCGCTGGAAGTAGTTTATTTCATTTTCTCTGGATAATCTCTTGAAGGAGGTGGCAAATAGAGGAGGAATGCTAGATTTTGGCCTCGGAAGTAATTAATAAAGGAATTTTCCAAGGCTGGCTTCTCTTGCCAAACAAGTGGCAAGATGGACTAGTCCTCCTCATTGTGTTCCTCTTGGTTTGCCATATTGAAGGTTTTCCTAAGCTTAAAGCTTTTAAGAAGGGAAAAGCAATTATCCAAGAAGTACAAAAAGGACCTGTGTCCTCCTGAGAATAAGAACAGCTTCTTTCAGGCTTGAAACTAAGCCAAAAATAAGTGGGTTTAGAAGCAGACTTCTTGAAAACCATCCTGAAAACTTTTGCAGTATTGTGGACACTCAGAATTCAGAATTCTCTGAATAATTCTCTGAAACAAGAGAACATAGCAGAAACAGGAATGACCCAGGGTTCACTGTAAAAACGATGATCTGTATCTTAAGCCAGATCTGTGAAAGGACAAGGAAAGCTAGTTGCTAGCCAGCACAGATGATAGTGCTTTAAGGAATGTGAACCATTATAGAGAGAGCCTTCTTTGAAAATCTAAGGTATTGAGGAGATAGCATACTGATGTAACTAATTACTGTAGGAAAGAAATGAACTAGGTAACTGAATACACCAAGGAGCAGAGGAGGTGCTAGAAGAAATCCCAGTGCAGAACAATGCATGATTTCAGGCTGACCCTCTATGCTCTGATGTCTCAAGAGGGGTAAAGGGTCAGGGAGTTTCAAAGTGCTGGATCAAGATGATGTCAGAACAAAGAACCTCTCACCTCAACATTAAGTGCAGCTCTCACCACGTCTGTTTTCCTTTATCTGGTTGCTGGAAAGAGGTGGAGAAGTAGGAGGAGGGGCAAGAATGTCTCTGGAGAAAATCTCTGCCAACTTCAAAGCATACAAAAACCTGTTGAAGCAGTTATTTCATCAAGACCATATCTCCACACAGCATTAGCTGGATCATGCTCAGACAAAGCTCTAAGAGCTGTTATGACAGTCTTGATCATCTGAGATGCAGCAGCCATGATGCATTGCAAAGTAGGTAGCCAGTCCATCCTTGATGATCTCACTATCTTCATTTGAGGGCAAAAAGGAAAAAAGAGAAACACAACCGTATACTTTGTCCTGTACATGAAAATAAAATACTCCCAGTGTCTTGTGAAAAGGAGAGGATCACAGAGAAGATACGGGAGGAATCTGAAGAATGATTTCTTTGAACAGAGAGGAGTTTCTCAAGCCATTATCAAGAATTCTGCTTCTATCAGAAGCTGGCAAAGAAGCTAAGGTGTATGGCCCAAAGCATGGGTGCCATTTGTTCTTCACTGCACTTGCCAGGAAAAGGAGGTGAATTGGGTGGTCTTTCTGCCCAGTCCAACCAGACTATACCATGACTCTGAACCTGCTACCTGCAAAAACCAGTGTAGTCTCTCTCAGAAAAATTAAGTGTGTGATATGTAGGCAGTAATATTTTAAATATTGTTGTTCAGAAATGGGGCATTTTTTTCTTTTTAAAGAAAGTACTTTACAGGGCTTCTTGGGCCCTGGCCTCCCCATTTTGAAAAATGGAAACTTGTTAAGTTAGGCAGAACCAGTTCATGAAAAAACCCTTATTTTCTTTTTCTTTTCCTACGTTAAAGTCTTAAAATAACTTAAAGCCTCAGATTAGAGAAAGCAAATGGTAAGCATTTTTGACTTTGTAAAGATAGCAAAGTAGGCAGTAGGCTGTGCTGACATGAAAACATAAAACCACTTCTAGGAACTGCAGTATTTCTCAAATCTACATTAACAAGGACACCCTCTTGTCAGAAGTGCTCATAGATTTTTCTGACTTTTAAAGTTGTTATTCTGGTTGTATTTTGTTGTTCTGGTTAACAAGAAATATTTTGGGAGGCTAAGGTTTTATTAGGAAAATACTCATGAATGCAACATGGTACTAACAAACGTAGGAGCTATTGTTTTCAGAAGAACCACAATTACAGCAGCTTTTTTCTTTCAGTTTCCACCCCCATCATGCAGAACACCTTATAAATCATAGCAAGCACTGTTAATATTCTTCATGCCAGAGAGCTCCAAGGTCATCAAATACAAGAAACAGTTCGGAAGATCTCTCAACTATTTTGAGCTATAACCATTTCACCTGGCTTATAAGCAGCTTATAGGCCTTGATTCTTGCATTATTAACATTGTCAATTTCAGAAGTTTTCAATAATAAAACATTTTATGCCCTCCACCTAGAAATCTTTGTCCCTTTCTGGAGCAATTAATGATCCTGGCTTGAAAGGTCAGATCCAGTATGCAAGAGGAGTTCTGTAAAATGACCACAGGAGTTTCAAAACTTCATTAATTTCACTATTAAACTCCATGCAAGTGGCAGCAATATTCTGTTACTGGAGAGAGAAATTCAGCAGGGGATTTTTTTCTTAAGGTTTTCTTTGGTTTCCCTCCCTAGTGAAATACTGTATTTGAACGTTTGAAAGAGAGAGCAATAAAAGTTAACGGGAGCATTTTTCCTTGCTGGAATTCATCTGTTCTTTCAGTAGTAAAGACTGTAGATCCAACCCATATAGTAGTAGGATTATAATTTTGAAGGAGCTTTAAATGTACATATTCTATTCCCTTTCCTTTATGGGCAGATGTGTGATGTCCTACAGCAGGCAAGAGTTGCTGTGCAATTAGAAATGAGTATCTGAATCTCTTGTTCAGAGCACCCTCTAATGGGAAGTTGGGGGGACTTTGGCTCTCTAAACAGTTTGGAAATGTCTTGAAAGCGTTGAGGCTGTGGTGGCATTTCTACTCCTAGCCTGCTTTGGCTGGCAAGGTTTGGCACCTGCCACCAAATAGCTGCAAGCTCTTAATAAGCTTGTGGAGTTTCTTGGGAGAAGGAAGTTCTCAGGCAAGTTAGTTTCCTGTTTGCCCTTAGTCCACTTGTACAGCTGCTGTGGGTGCCACTGGGTTGCTAGGCTGTTGCAGATGAGCATTTCTAGCCCACGGTAATAAGCATTATACCTATAGTTAGAGGCAAAGAGTGATAACCGTCTTGTAGAGACATGTAAACTGTAATTAAATGGTGATAGTCCTACCCATTTTTCATGTTCTGAAAGCATCTCTGTCTTACAGGAAAATAATTAACGTTTTTGTGATTGCATAAGGAAAGTAACACAAACAACTGCTTCTGCTTGCATACGGGTCAGTGTTTAATTGGTTCAGTAAGATTCCTATTTTAAAATGAAAAAAAAATCTGAAACATGCTTTTACTTAAAAATGACTGAAGAATTTACTTAAGCATGTATTATATTAGAGATTAAGTTCATACCAAATTTGGATTAATTTTAGGTGATTCACCCAATGCAATTGCTGATGACTTATTTGTAAATAGAGTAAAATAATTCTCGCTTCCTTCTTACATATGATTTTGAAGTTCCCAGTAGTATCTTCTGACCAATCAATAGCCTCATCTACTGACTATATTCAGTTTTTCAGTTGATGTGCAGTAAGAAATAGAACCACAAACCTGCAAAGTGCAAAATACATTTAGCTCCCTGTAGTGAGTGTGATTTGCAACAGTCAGCATCTAGAGGACTGGCCTTATTGTGGTGTGCTATCTAGCCCAGTTCTGATTAAATCCTATGTCTATTCCAGACACTACTGGAGAAGAAGGAAGTCAAGGAGCAGAAGAAGCAGCCCCTCCTTTTACTTGAAAAAGTAGAAAAGGCTGTTCCTCAACCACCCACTCCAGTCCTGGAAAAGCCATCAGTTGTAAGTAGGCTGGTTTTAGCACTTTTTCCTGTTGATCCCTGATTGTTTCCTACATAGTTGTTAAAGGAATGCCAAGACAAGGAAAGAAGGGAGCTTCATCTTTTTTGTGTATATTAATGTTAGAAATAGCCATCACTGTTTCTCAAAACTCTCATAGTCTCTCTTTATTCTGTAAAATTAATAGCAGCTGAAGAATTGAAAATCTTTTACAATATCTGTGGCCAAATCCTTAATACACTTTATTTTATAAAGACATAAATTATAAATGTTATTTCCTTGTTCTTGGGGAATAAAAAGGTGGATGATGATGATGTTGTTGATGGTGATGATGACAATTATTATTATTACTACTACTCCTCCTCAGTGTATTCCAGCCTTCTGATCTAACTATCATACACTGGAGCAATTAAGTTTAGTCCCATTGAAGTCAGTGAGACTTTGGGTGCTTAGCACTGAGCATGCACTTCGTTAATTTGCAGGATGCAGTCTTTGATGAGCCTGCTGCAGTTCACAGAAAGGGATTCTTCTGCAGAGATTGAAATAGCAGTAATGATGTGTCATGGGGGATGTGATATGCTGTAGGAAAAAACCAGCTTTTTAAGGGAGCTGCAACTTCTTTTCCTTTCTTAAAGTAATGTACTTAAGAGGTGGCTGCCCCAGTGGATTGCTTTGTCTGGTTATTAACACCATTTTCATGAGGTAGTAAGAATCAGACACAGTTACCATTTAAACTTGTGAATTTAAGAGAGTCAGACAACCATGAAAGTGAGAAAGAGAATGTCTTTTTAGATCATCCATGCTGTCTTCCTTTGTGCAGTATGGTGTCCTTTGTTTTGTACAGTCTATTTTAGGATGACTCAAATAGGAATACCTCTTTGGGAAGAGCTTTCCACAGCTTTACTACCTCCTAGGTAAAGTTACTATATTGCAGTGATAGATTTACACTATTCAGATTTAGCAGTTTAGCAGATTTTTGAGTACTTCCAGGATGCATGAAAAGAAATCAGAAAGATTTATCCTCCAGTTGTAGTCATTCTTGAGCATGTTTACAGATCAGGGTTTTTTTAAGTACACATTATGGGGGGGTTTGTTCCAGTACAGTAGAATTCTACCTAAATGAATTCTGTCAACATTTGGTTTATTTTCAAGTACCTTTATGTGCGAACACATGAAAGAGTAGAGCTCTCCAGCGAAGCTTCATCTGTAAATTCAGGCCACTTCAGCTACTGAAGAGCAGCACTAACATCTCCTGCCTTGCAGAATCCAAGTAGGGTTTCTCCTACCAGCTGGCTGCAAGGAGCACTGAAAGCAAGGCTCTCCTCTGTTGTTAATGCTTTTCTTCCTGCCATACACACATACAAGTACCAACTGCTAAGTGCAGCAGGCTCTTCCCACCGGAGTTGAGGATCTCAAAAGGGAAGTGTGCCAGAGTGAGAGGCGGGTGACATGGACCACAAAGGCTATAAAAGAAAGTGGAGATAATGGAGGCACTACTGCAGGCCTCTTCTACTCCTCTCCCCCAGTCATTTCTTATGCACTTACTAGTCACAACAAGCTCACAGAGTGCCTCTGGATTCCTTCACTGCTTTATCACTTTCTCCCAGCCCTCTGTAGTTTTCAGCCAGCTCCTAGATCCTTCTATATCCTTAATCCCCCCTTTTTTAGTAATATTTTTTATTTTTTCCCTGCAGGGCATGATAGGCTTCCCATCTCCCCTCCTTCTCTCCTGCTGGTCTCTAGCAAGCAGATGGGCAGATGGAGAAGCTGATGATTGCCCTTGCTAAAGGCATCATTTGCAGCACTGAACAACGGAAGTACAGAAACATGCATCTCACAAAAATTAGAACCAAATCTTAGTTTAAATCAAACCAAGCAGTTTGGCTTACCTGTCCAGTATATTGCCGTCTCCATTTCCAGAACTCTGTCCTGAAGGGATTTCACACTGTAGCCAGGTGATGTGGTACTATTTATGTCTCTAACTAGACTGGAAATTCATCCCTTCTTTCCAGTGGAAAAGAGCATACCAAATTGTATGGCAGTCCATAGGCTAGTTCTGTTTTGCTCCTCCTGGGTGGTGGTGGGAAAGGCAGGAAAACTTAATCTTCAACACCTGAGAAAAAACAGATCCTGAGATTCAAGCTCACAGCACTTCTCTCATCCCACGCTCTTCGCTGTTTTTCTGACACTTCTAAAATACCAAATTTCAATGCAGACCTCATATGCTCTTTATTAAAAAAACTTCCTTGCAATTTTTAGATTTCTTTTTATCTTTCTTAGCCACCCAATGGGCTTTTTCTTTCTGCTGCTGTCAACTCCAGACTAGAAGACCCCTCAGCAACAAAAAATGTTGCCAGCTACTCTTCCTCTTTTTAAAATAAGCTTTTTTTTTTTTTCCTTTCTTTCTTTCCTTTTCTTTCTTTCTTTCTCTCCTTCTCTCTTTTTCTTTCTTTTTTTTTTTTCCTTATATGGGCATGTTCCCTTTTCCACTATGCTTCATCTTTTTTCCAAGTTGGTATCGGGAAGTTCAGGTTAGATATAAGGAAGAAGTTCTTTACTGTGAAGGTGCTGAGGCACTGGAACAGATTGCCCAAGGAAGTTGTGAATGCTCCATCCCTGGCAGTGTTCAAGGCCAGCTTGGACAGAGCCTTGGGCGACATGGTCTAGTGTGAGGTGTTCCTGCCCATGACTGGGGGGTTGGAATTGGAATTAAGGCCCTTTCCAACCCAAACCATTCTATGATTCTGTGATTCTATCGTAAGTCACACAATGCTAGGTGAGTAAAGCTCTCAAAAGACAAATCACAATATAATGTAATTACTTCCAAACTATCACTTTCTGGGTCTTACATTTACTGAGTTACTCTGATAAATGTCACCACTGGAATAAATACAGAAAAAAAAAATTGCATACATTCCCTTTTAATTTTATCCCTTTATTTATGGTTAACAGATCTCTTGCACCTCCTTCAGTAATAGTTCTATACCCTTAGTGTCTTGACCTGTTAAATTAAAGTAGCTGATGCTCATTTTGCAAACTCAGATTTGGTCAAGTTACAAATAGTACTTGTAATGCATATGGTAATTTTCTTCATCAGCATCTCTTGATCATTAGTTACTCATCTCTAAAGACCCTCTAAAATCTCAAACTGAATCTAATTAAACAGCCTTTATTCCCCATCTCTTGTAAAACATGGAAGTATGTATTATTCTGACTCACCTTCCTTTCCCTAGAAATTAGAAGATTGGTGT
Source organism: Nestor notabilis (assembly GCF_000696875.1). Classification (NCBI taxonomy): domain Eukaryota; kingdom Metazoa; phylum Chordata; class Aves; order Psittaciformes; family Psittacidae; genus Nestor; species Nestor notabilis. Next base: position 18,867 of record NW_009913689.1, on the reverse strand, counting down.
TCAGAAACAACTGAAAAAAAGCTGGACATAAGTTAGACTTTTTGATAGTCAGATAGATAATCTATAGAAATCTCAATCTCCAAAGAAATGATTAATTAGTGTGTGGATATTTGTTGTTTTTTGGCAGGAGGAAGAAGAAAGAGAACTGGCAGTGATCTGTCTGCAGAAGTTGCTCCGAGGCAGGGCTATTCAGAACATGGTATTCTGTGTGTTTTTGTTTATGTGTCCCTTCAGAGTGATGGAGGGAATGATGGAAAGCATGTTTGCAGTCTTTCTTCCAAAGCACTAATCCAGGGTAATAAGTCTTCTGCAGCATATCCTCGTGTATGTTATCTGGAGTCCCTCAAGGCTGAAGTCTTTGCTCTCCAGCCCACATTTCTTACAGGAACTTCTAGGTTCCTACTCATGTCTGTGAGTGTCTCTCAGTTCCTGCCATTCCATACACTCAGCTCTTTAATTAAATGATTTATAGCAGAATTATTCAAATGGCAAATTCTAGACTAGATCTGGACCATGAGTACATTTTGCCTTGATTATGCCAAGATCCGAGGCACAAGAAACCTCCCACATCCTGGCAGGGCAGTTTGTATTTCATGCCATTTCCTGTGATGGTGAGCTGAACCTTAGATGAGGAGCAATTGAAGCATACCACCATGATTTCCAGCAAATGCAGAACCTATCATTCTGCTTTCAGTGGAGCAGAAGGGGGTCTAGGTAAAAGTTAATTGAGTAGCCATGCTTCATGGACTTTATGTTAAGCAACTCTATAACTTTTGATCAGACCAGTCCAGAAAGTTTGTTTTCATGCCTGCTGAGAATATAACTGATACTCAGTCTTGCACTAATTATTTAATGTTTGTGAAGTGCTCACATGTGGGACCCTGATCCTGAGCTGTAGCAAACAATGCAATACTGTGAAAGTGGCTTGAGGTGGAATAAGGACTTCCCAAGTCTTCTCCAGTTCTGTGGTGATGTATAAGAAATATGTTGGATGTCATTGCAGGGCTGTTGATTTTCACACCATGAAAGGTCCCATCATTTTAGGAATCTCCTTCCAGCTACTATGGGATCAGAAATATGTGACTTGGAAAATGCTGTGGGAAGGGTTGAGTGATCCTTTCTTGCTGTTGGAAGTCCTCTTGGAAAAGAGTGGGAATGACAGTGTCAGGGAAGGGCTGGGCCACATAGCCCCAAAACAGCAGCAGTTTCAACAACCTCCCTACCAATTTATTGCTTTGAACTGTTGCTGGACTTCCTGAAAATGAAGGTCAGAGAACAGCAGATACTGAAACAGGAGACACCTAATGCTGGACTGAGGAAATGGAGCAATGCTCACGCTGGGAAGCTTTGACACTGAGGCTGATGTAACAGGATATCCAGAAGGCTATTGCCCTTTTCACTTGACATTGGTGGTGCTGTTGTGCATTCCAGTGGTTTGAGTTCTGGGTGAAGCCAAATAGAATTAAAAAGAAATAAAAGTAATAAAGTAGCAAGGGGTCATCTGTACTCCACAGCAGAAGGTCTCAACTTTCATATTCCATGCAGGAAGGTTTAGGCAAGGTTTACCTGACAGCTGTAGTGTTCTGCCTAAATGCAGCCACAAGTTCATTACAGAGGTCTTGGAAACAGCTGACCTTGCATCTTGGAGAAAAAGAGCAAAACATGTTCATCTGTATTCTCCATTTAATAGGCTTGGTTGTTTTACTTTGTTTTAAAGATGTTTGAAGGGAAGGAGAAGCAGCTGGGACTGATCCAAGAGCTGCGCACCACTCATGCACTCCAGGAGGATGGACGTCTGCTTTTGAAGGCAGAGGAGCAAATGACACTGGCTTTACAGCAACAGCATGACTTACATATGCACAAGGTTTGCCTTTATTGATGGGAAGACTGATTCACAACACTGTCCTGACCAGGCACTCTGCTTGCAGTACCACCAACATTCTCACATTTAATTTCTTTATGTTTCTGTCCTGGGTTCAGCTACAGCAGTCATTTTTTCTCCTTCTTAGTAGCTGATGCAGTGCTGTGTTTTTGACTTTCAGTCTGGGAACAACGCTGATAACACCGATGTTTTTAGTTGTTGCTAAGTAATGTTTACTCTGACCAAGGACTTTCTCAGTCTCATGCTTTGCCAGAGAGGAGGGGAAGCCAGGAGGAAGCAGAGACAGGACACCTGACCCAAACTGGCCAAAGGGGTATTCCATACCACAGCACGTCATGCCCAGTATATAAACTGGGGGGAGTTACCCGGAAGGCCCAGATCGCTGCTCGCGTCGGGCTGGGTATCGGTCGGCGGGTGGTGAGCGGTTGTGTCCTTTTCCCTTGTTATTCCTCTTATCATTATTATTGGTAGCAGTAGTGGTTTGTATTATACCTTAGTTACTGGAGAGCTGTTATCTCAACCCGTGGGAGTTACATTCCTTCGATTCTCCTCCCCATCCCTCCGGGAGCGGGGGGAGGAAGGAAAAGGGGGGGAGTGAGCGAGCGGCTGCGTGGTTCCAAGTTGCCGGCTGGGCTTAAACCACGACAGTTTCCTATTATCCACAGCACAGAAAGCACCCTAAATAACAAAAATGCTCTCCTAGCACAGGCCAAGCATTGAATGCCTGAGGGGCTAAAATTGCTCTCTCACTGCTTTGGGGGCTCTGGGGAATCTCAGGAACAGACTGAGGTACCCTGACCACAGCTGCTACCCAGCTGCCCTTTGCTTTGTTTGCATGCAGAACACTTACTTATATACACAGGACTCTGAACAAACTGCATTGTCAAACAAACCTCATTTTCCCCATATTTCAATCCATTTGATTGGTGCTGTGACCTGGCATCACAATAGACACTTGTCACTCACATCTGGCAGATGTTTTACTGAATGTGTATTACCACTCTGTCATTTCCCTGTTCCTTTTCTAGCTTGACAACCTTTCAGGCTCCTCCTCGAGCATAAAACATCGCAGAAAAAGACAAAGCAGACTTACCTTGTAAATCTGGCTGAGCTCAAGACTTCTAGGACCTTAGCAATGGTGTCACATTGTTGTACTTGCCAGTGTTATGGAGAGCAGCGAAATATTTGCAGCTCCATCCTTTGTCAAGGATCAAGTGAGAGCTGGGGCTGCAAATTCCCATCCTATTTCCTTGCAGTACCACAACCTTCCAGAGCAAAATGAATCAAATGGCCAATGCTGGTCTGAAAATGAGTCATAAAGAAATTTTGCCTAGGCCTCACTGCACCTCAGCCATACAGTATCTCCCACATCCCTGCAGGTTTTCATGTAGATTTTACCACTCTCCTGTTTTGTCAGTGACCAGCTGTGAGGCAATTCTGCAGGTTCCAGGTTATGATCACAGCATCCACTGACCTGCTGGCCTGGTGGAGATGAAGCCAGACCACTGCTTCCTGCTGGGTGGGCAGCGACAAAATTCCCCACAGATCTCAGTAACAATTGAACTGGGTGACTGTGTTTATAATTTCCAGATGCTCCCTCATAGAGAGGGAGCCCAGGTGTGGAATGCAGGAATACAGAAAGACAGATTTTTTTTTTTTTACTGAGGAATTCAGAGAAAAATAAAAGCTTTAAGCATTAGGAACTTGAAATGCTCCTTTTCTTCTGGAAGCCCAGGTGAGGGAAGGAGAGAGCAGCTCACACACCATAATGACATTCATAAAGAAGGAGAGAAAATAAATTATAAGGATGCTGACCTCTGAGCTCAGAATTTCCTTTTGGGAGGGCCACTATCCCCCCCTGCTGGTGTCTACCTCCAGAACTCTTGCTTTATGGGGTTTTTTTGCTATGTCTCTGAAGACTTTGAAACTGTCTCACATGTCTCCAAACATTTTGAACTTTAAGGCTCTCTGGAATGCATGTGCAGGAGCTTTCTATGTTTGTGGCTATTTTAGCAAGTCAATGATGATTTGAAGTTCTGTAATTTTTGGTGGTCACAGGTGGGTTTTTTCCAGGTTTTTGTCCTTTCCAGTATAAAAAGATGCATTTTTCAAGAAATGCTTCCTGCAGGAAGTGGACAGAAACTCCAGATAAAATGGTCAAGGATGAGTGGTGAAAATTTCCAACCTTCTATATAACTAAAGTCTAAGACAAGAGTATTCCTACATTGTTTTCATCCATTTCACAACAGTTTTAGACACAGCACCTAGAGCAGTAAAGACAAAGCAGCATGTTAGTTCCATGTTACCCTTCTCTGTGAGGTGGTGCAGTTACTGTGTTGCTGTCCTCCATCTGAAACACTCATGGGCTAGGCACTCTCACTTCCAGATGCATGCAACGCTGACAATCCCGCTTTCTTTGCAACACTTTCTTACACAGCAGTGTAAGAAAGGCGATTTATTACTAATTGTCTTGGATATTTCAGCTGCATTTTGAGGGATTTGGTTTAGGTTTTGGTTTTTTGGTTTGGGTTTGCTTTTTTTCTCTACTCGATTATTGGCTGTTTATTCCAACAGAAACACAGCATCTTAGCCAGTTCCACACGTTCCCTGCTGCCAAGGACTGTGGCTTCACAGTCCATACTGGAGATAAGGAACTTACCATAGATCTTGTCCATTTATGAATTGCAATCACACATACTCAACCCGTAAAACATGATATGCTTGGAACAAAGAATGAATGGCACAGTAGCACTGAATACCTGGAATCTAGTCTCAGTTCTGTCACAGACTTTCTGGTTTTCCCTTACCTGGAATTCTGAGGCCTTGTTTGCACTTCTGCAAATTCATTATAATAACTGTTGATTTCAATTTGCTAGCAGTTAATAATTTGATTTGTACAGTTTTAGGTAATAATGCCTAAAACTACAGGGACTCATGGTTGCTGTATTATCTCAGCAAGTTGAATCACTTTGGCTGCATATGAATGTCCAACCAAAGATGTACCATTTCACCGAGGTGGCTTTGAATTGTACCAAACATTTTGTATCCTTAGAAGAGGATAGAAATGTGTCTGTACTCACAATTGCAGTTACCTTACTCTCAAGCTTCCTACTCATAAAGATTGAGGGTTTACTTTCCAAATGCTGGAAAGAACCTTCATTTGCAGCTTTTGGCCCTATTTTTCTGTTCTGGTCTAGCTAAGCTTGGCACAGACATATGGAGGGCATGCAGCTGAAGTAATTTCATTGCCAGTTTTATACCTCCCCTTTCTTGGTCTGGGCAGTAGAGCATTCCCCAGTAACAAGCAGATGGATTCAGCAACTATTGTGTTTATACTCACAGCCACAAAAGCAGTTCATAATACCTGGAAATACGGCACATGTAGTGCTTCATCTCCTCCCACCCACCCAAGCACAGGGGCTGCTTGTCCCAGTGTGACAGTGTCAGGGTTATTCCCACCCTGACTAATTTTGCCATCTTTTAGCCTTTTTATGCCATCAGAGCCTATATACAGGCTTACTGTATTGTGCAGAATCCAAGCCAGTGCATGTAAAACAAGAAGAATGCAAAACATCTAGTGTTGTCCCATGGCTGGTCTGAATGTTGCAGAGCTGTTTCACATGCCTGTGGTAGTCCTGGGACTTTGGACAACATTCCAGGCATTTGTAACACAATTCTTTGCTTTTGGGTTTTTTTTAAAGCTGTCATCAGTGGAAACCCAGTTAGCCAGGGAAGAAGGAAGGGTATTGGCGAACATGTTTGATTTCCTGTCCAAAGAGCTGGTGAGGCTGCAAGAAGAACGCAGGATCCATGCTTTTGTCATGCTGGCTGAGAGGCAGAGACGGATGCGGGAGGCAGAGGAGAGCGGACGGCGCCAGGTGGAACTGAAGCGGCGTCAGGATGAAGATGAGGTTTTCAGACAGGCAAGAGAGGGAGACTGGTGGAACTGTGAACAGTTTGTAGGAACTCCCTCCTAGTGGAAGGGTCCAGGTGAAATGGAGGTGCTTCATCTCTGACTTTTGTGGTGGCTAGTTTTAAATTGAGGGGGAGAGCTTAATGAAGAGAGGGTAATTCCTTTCTTAAAGAGCCATTCCCATTAAAGTAAGGATGATCTAAATAACCCTACAAACAGTCCTGTTAAGTATATCTTGGATGGATGTAAGTTTCTAAATTTCCACAGCATAAACCCATGGGGAACAGATATACCTGGAACATCTTTAGGAATAACGTTTAGTTGGTAACGTTTAGTTCCAGCAGAACTAGTAGGTGCTCTCCCAGGAAGGATGCCAATAAGCAAGGTTTTGGAAAGATTTTGCCCTCCAAAAATGGACTGCAAGTAATAAGAGGTACAAAAATTATTCTGAAGTAGTGATAATGGATAATATAACCTCCAGAAACAAAAATCCTGAATTACCATATTCCATAACTGTTCTATAGCCCTGTTCCTGTTCCCTAGCTCCTGACTGCGTGAAGCATATTTCTCCCAGTTGAAAGGAATGAGTGGGAGCCTAATTGACTAAACCAGTAATTTTCAGACTTTGTGGGAGGAGGTTAATACCAAGAGAGTCTGGCATCATGTTTATTCTTTTAATTTTAGCTGCTTCTCTTATCTTTTCTGCTTCTCTAAGTGGGAAGCAAGGATGGTCATAGTGCTATAAGCCTATATACCCTTCAGACTAGCAGAATGAAAACACCTAGATTCTCTGCTCTACAACCATTATAAAGCAACCAGTAATTTTATCTTGGTTTTGTTTATGTTACTTTGACTGGCTTGATGGAACCTTTTTCTTCAGGATTTGCTTGAATGAAAGCTGATTAATTTACTGAAGTCACTGATGATTATTGTTTGGCCATTGTTGCTCTGGGGACCATGAGGAGACCAGAGGACTGAGGAAGCAACTGCTGTTGCATTCACAAAAGTGACCTGCTGCAGCAGAACTGGATCTGTGGATAAATTTTTCTTCCACCTGTGGTTCTTTCCTGCCCTTGTTTTTGTTCGATTAATTCTTAGAAAGAATTATTTGAAAATACATTTTTACACAAGTTGTTCTTCCCAGAAAGCACCTCTGAAAACAAGTCTCAGGTTGGCCTGCCTGAAATCAAGAGTCTGATGGAAATCTGTTGTTCTTGCTTCTTTGGAATTCTTCTTCCACCACACTCCTGGCACAACAACAGGCAGAGGAACAACATGTTGGTGTTCTGTTCCAGGTGGTGAAAGTGCACCAGAGCACTATTGACTCCTACTTGGAAGACATTATCCTGAGTAGCATGGAGGACACAGCTGAAGAGCAAGCCAGGGAAGAGATTCAGAGAATGGCTGTAGAAATCAATGACATTGCTTACGAAATGGAAAGTCGGTATGTTATTAAACGGCACGTTGGAGGCTGTTCACAGCAGTTTAGAACCTGCCTGCCCATCTGCATCTGGGGTTACACGTATAATCTAAGACATGGGAAAGGCAGAGCAATACTGTTCATGATTGTTCTGTTAGTGTGGCTGCTGTATGGGAACCACACTGTTACTATCTGGAACACACGCATAAAGTCCGTCGTAGCCTTATTTCTATACAGCATGTGCCAGATTCTCTTTGCAAATCACTTGTGGGATCTGCGAATCACCCTTTTTAGGTTCCTCCATGCCAGTGTGATGCTGTGACTGAGCTCTAAGTGAATCTGGGAACTGCCTAAAGCAATTCCCATTCATGCTGGTCTTTTCATTTGTTTACACTACTACAGAAAATCCATTTGAAAGAGATGCTAAAAGATGCAGCTATACAGGAGCCTTTCATTCTGGGGTGGCTGTTCTTTAAGAAACTGCCAATTTCCATGGGGGTCAGTCATACTGATGGCTGCCTGACAAGGCATTTTGAGTAGAGAAAGTTGTTGAGAACACCACAGTGTTTGGCTGGGGCATCAGCAGTGAATACTTTTTGGGACCTGCCAAATCTCCAGTTCAGTTTCTATGCTATTTTTCTGGAATTGAGCCATAAAAATCCCAATGACACAGTGTCTCTCCTATGGTACAGCAGCTGTGTATTTTGTAACTAGGTGAATACAACCAGAATGTTGAAATCCTTGGGGAGAATGAAGTGTAGATAAATCATGCAGCCCCTGGGCCAATTGGGAACCCACCAAACACTAGCATGGAAAAGAGCATGGGGACCAGCCAAATGCAGAGGCACAAAAGGGAAGAATTCAGCAAACTCAGCAATGGGCCAAAGACTAAACTGTCAAAGACACAGGCCCTCAGAAGTATCTGCATGTCTGACTCAGTCTGTCATCAGTGAGAACTGGATTCCTAAATACCTTTGAGCATAAGGAGTCTAGGGTGATCTCCTTGGAAATACTGCTTTCCAATGCAGTATTGACAGTGCAGCACAAAGGGGAATAGTCACTGTCACCTATCTGTAGGATAAAGAGAGACCCAGCTTACAATTACTGCCATGACAATACACTCCCTTGGAAATAGTGAGAATATTTGCAAGGGAGTCTCATGTTTGCAGAGGTGATCTGGAAAGAAAATCAAAATACTAACACCACTCTGCATCTGTTCTGTAGTCGAACTCACCTACAATCAGAAGAGATTGTAGCAGAAATGGTTTATGATTTCCTCATTCCAGAAGCTGAGAAGATGTCTATCAGAGAAAAAGGTAAGGAGTCCAGTAACTGTGTTCTCTGTGTGAACTGGTTTACCCTCCTTGCTCTAGGTCACTGAAAGGAAAGATACAGTGCTAAGACTTGTCCCATTTCTCTGAGATTGCTCTTTTGCACTATGCAGGTAGAAAGTTAAGCCCTTTGACCCTTTCTCACCAATTTCTCATGAGTCTTTTAAAATAGTAGCCTGACTTCAGACCTGATGTGAAGTCTAGGCCCTGCTTTTGCCAAGAAAGGCTGGACCAAATGAACATGTTTTAAGTAGATAATCTTGCAGTTGTAAGGGATGCTTCATTTAGCCAAAATGAAGTATTATCTGTCAAAACACAGAGAGGAAGGCCCTGGAAACCTGTGTATTACATTAAGTATAATGAATAAATGACTGTTCTTAACTGGGACATTTCCACTGACCAGCATGCTCAGAAGACCGTGACTGCAAAGCCACCCACAGAAAGTGGATATAACCTAAGTAAAGCAGTTGTGTCACAATGGGGTCTGAAGTGGTCCTTGCTGCATTGTACTCCTCTGACTTGAGAACAAAGGCACTTCATTGCTTTTTTCCCCCCTTGCTTTGTGAATAAAAACACAAACCCTGCAAACACATTTTGTGGAATCTGAGTTGTGAAAACTCTTTTTTTTTTCTTCCTTGTTTGTGTATTTGTCACAACAACAGTGTCTATTCAGCAGATGGCAGTTCTGCATAAGCTTAAATCAGCTCCCTCCTCCTTAGCCCTGCTTCTGCAAGCCTACTAAAGCAGGTGATGTGATTTTAGTCAATGAAGCCTGAAGCCTGGGAACTAACACACAGACGTTAGCCCATCTCAGAAAGAAAAACAGAGAAGACCTGGAGATGGCCTGGGATTCTGGACATACAGAGGTACCACAAAGGAAGAAGATCGGCTTAAATGCAACAGCAGCTAATGAACAAAGCACCTCAGAAGCACTCCCAAGCAACAGAGGGGGTTAGAAAAAGAAAACTCAAAATCTGTGATAACTACAATGGGTTTGCCTGGAAAGCAGAGCTAGCCCCAGCCAAAAATTAAAAAGGATGCTGGTTGAAGAGCCAGAGCAATAGGTGACAAAGTACAAGAGCTCCTTCAAACGTGATCAGGTGAAATTTGCCACAGTATTCTTGTGACAGAAGACATCAAACATCAGGAAGAGACCTGGCTTATAGTCTCTTCTGCTGTTGTAGCATGGAATGGAGGGTGCTCCATACACTTAAGAGATAGCTGGTTTACCAAATGCGTACTGTGATGAACACACCCTATGATAAACCTCCTGCACACCTCCTCTGATACCTTGAGAGAAGCAGAATCAGTAACTATTCTGTGTAAATCCAGAGGAAATAGTATCCAAGAATGGCATTAGATATGAGCGTATCAGTCTATTGCATTTCTGTGGCAGCTTTTAAAGCTTTCCCCGGTGAAACAGATTGTTCATTACAAAACGATGTTTCAGAAACCTGGGACATGCTTGAGCATACACCTTCCTTGAAACTAGCAGGAGGTGATCTGAGAGCACTGGCCTGCCAGAGGAGCAAATCCATTTGTAGAACAAAGATTTGCAGGCTTGCAAGTTCAGTCTTTGCCTACATTTTAGCTTCCCCTTAAACATCTCTATTTTGCCATTACTTAGGCTTTTCTTATTTTTTTATCCTCTTTTTGTCATATTCCTATGCATAAAACCAGGGATTATCCAATACTGGCTCATCTTCAAACCCCTCTGCACCTCACTTCTGAAACCTCCCTCACTGGAGGTACAAGTCAATGTGCTGATGTGAAAAAACATCACTCACCAATTTGAGCCTGCTTTCTTTTAGATGGAATTCACTGTGGATGGAGGAAGGGACTACAGCAATGGCAGGAGAGTATTCCCAGTATAGTTGATCCATGATTGAAGCCAAAATGCTTTGGGTAGAGAAAACTCTCTTGGGAATTGAGAGTTGGCTGGTGAAGGTCAGCTTTTCAAATGCAGGCGAGATCAGGCTGCATTCATTGTTGACAAAATGGACCTGGGAGATGGATAAACATAAACAGGATGGATTAGTAAGGTTGAGCAACTGACTTGGTGACAGTATGCAGAGCTGTATGACAGCATGCAAGGCACCAGTGGTTCAGATTCACAGTTAAAAGTACAGCTGGGCCTTAGGACACAAACAGACCAAAGCAGCAAGGAAGTCTTAGACTTTTGCTGGGAAGTGACACAATGAGAGCCACAGCTCATTCCTGCAACATTCCCCACACCCTACTTAGAAGCATGATTTTTTACCAGCATCAAGTCTAGAGAGAGAAAGAAGGAACAAAAAAGAATGGAGAGCAGTGAAGAGAATTGTAGGATGAATGCTTTGGCATGGGTAATTATTTCCCAAGAGGTGGGCTGGAAATATATACAAATGAGATTGGATGAAAACTGTAAAACACAATAAAGAACAATCCTGCAGTAGAAAAAGGGAGATGATAAGGTAGGTGACTTAATGTGTCTACAGTGTCTCCACGTCTTACTCTGAACTCAGTAAGGGTTTCTCAGCGCAGGCAAAATCATAACACAGGAGGGCAGATGTCAGCTCCAGTTTTGTAAAGGTCTGCTGCAACTAACAGACACTGAAGGAGCACTTGTTTTAAAGCCTGATAACTTATCCTGGGCAGTTATCCTGGGAAAGGAAAACATTTTGGCTGTGTTTCCCACTGTGGGGGTTTGTCTTCAAAGAGAAATACAAAGTTGGTTGCTGCTATTAGGTGGCAGTAGAACACTTTCAGCCAAAGTTAGAAAGGGCGTGATTTCTTTTTCCTGAGATAGGCTTTTCCACAGCTGCAGGAAGGCTAAAAGCTATCCCTCCCTGCTCCACGCCCCACCCCACCCCGGGGCTCAGTCACCCCCCCCCCCCCCCCCCCCCCCCCAACACTTTTCTGCACATTTCCAAGTAAAAACCTTACCTTTTTTTATGCACAGTGAGGCAGTGTCAAAGAAAACACATCTATGCTGCTCATCAGATCATCCACAGGGACACAGAGAGGGTTTCTGGCACTGCACCAGGAGATATCTGCCAGCAAGATAAAGGGAGACCTTCCTGCTGGGACAGCCAGCACTGCTGTGAGTGGGACAGCTGCTGGCCCGAGTGCAGCTGACAGCACTTGCTCTGCCACAGTTGCAGAGGAACTAGCTGAACCGTGTGAAGAAAGCCCAGGGCAGTCAGCAGATTACCCTCCCGCTGGATCAGACAAGGACCCCACAGCCTCCTAAAGACAGAAGATGAGCAAGGTGAGTTTTCCTTCCCCCCGTGACTGGAGCTTGGAGCATGCTCAAGGAGAGGAAGCACATTATATTTACTTTCTGCAGGACAACTGGAATGGAAGATCCTCTCTCCCCCTTGGGCTGTCCCTCCTGCTGTCTGCTGGCAAGGTTGTCCCGGAACCACTCTGTATACATTCTGGTGTGGCAGTCCCAGTCCAGCCCCCTCCCCAACCAGCTTTGGACCTCATTAGCTCTTTGTCCTCTTCTAGTTTTTAAGAGAAGCCTAAGTGAGACAGCAGTGTTGGCGTTCTTTCTTTGTTTTCCTGACACAGACCAATAAAGATCTGCACCTGGGCTTTTGATGGTATATCCTTGCATCAGTAACATTAAATGAAACAATATTCCAGAAATGGGAAATTCTGAGTTAAGACCATACACAGTCTTTTCTCAAGCATGTCCCACGGATTTCCTTAGTGGAGTAAAGCAGAATGGCTTCCTGCATTAGCTCTGTTGTTAATGAAGTGTTGAAGTTGAATGAAAACAGTCAGATATCGCATCATCTTTTCACATAATTAGTTCTTGCTTAAAGAAGAGGTGCCCTTGACCTCATCAGAGTGGTTCCTGCCAACCAGGCAGTATCTGGCACTAGTAACTAAGGCCAGGTGATAGCAGAATGGTGTGGTGGGGGCTGATGTATCTCATGTAAAGAATCCATTAACCAGTGCTTACGGCTTTTCCTGAAACTTTAACCTTTGGGCTGACCTCTTCTTGCTTTTTGTCATTTCAAAGGAGGACAATTCTAGAAGGAATCTTATTTTTCTTAGAACAGCGTCAGTCTCTCTGACTTCCCAGCTCCAGAGGGCTGATTTTGCCCTGTTTGCAAGCAACCAGCTCAGGATATCAGAAAATCAGCAGGCTGCAGACAGGCGCAGAGCATCTGATCACAGAGCTGTCAGGGACTAGCTCAGCTCTCCAGCACTCACCTGCCTAAATTTCTGAGGTCTGTGGGTTTAGCATCTGGAAGGTACAGTAACACCAACACCAACATCAAACACAGGAGCAAGCACAGCCACACCACCATACCCAAAATGCTTACTCACTGATGGCTACGACTTCTGCAACAGATAGCAGTATTAGCTCTTAGTGCTAACGTGGGGATGGGCTGATCTCTGTGTACTTCCATCATTTCTCTGGAAGAGACTGCTCACTCTTTGCGCTGGGTCTGCGAAGCCTCAAGTATGGCAGTCCAGCTCACTCATCCTGAACATACAGCACTGCTCCTTCAAAACAAAACCAGCAGCTGGTCAAAAAAATCAGGCTTATTAGTGCATTCCTGGGAAAAAAAAATGTCAGGTTTTGTTTTGTGGATTAGGTTGGTGGAGAAAGAAAGAATGTGAGTGCCCCTGTATTCCACTGAGCTGTAAATAAGAACTGGAGAGGGGAAGCTGAGAGCTTCACCAGGAAACCACTGCTGGTCTCCAGGTCACTAACCAGGAGGGAGTCAGAGATTGGTGATGAGTTCAGGTTAGGACTCCGTGAGGATGATCCCTTTAGTTTGGGGATTTGGGAAAATCCACATAGCTCGTTGTTAAAAAGGGAAGGTAGCAAATGCAAAACACAGAAAGAAACACTCTGCATAGTGTGGGAGGAGCAGCTGTTCAGGGATCGTCTCTTTTGCCTCAGGCCACCCTGGACAAATTTAGCCTGGTTGAGAGAGGGGGGATAACATGAATCACAAGGTGGGGTGTAATAAGAGAGACATGGAAAACTTGATGCAGCAGAAGAGTAGAACAGGAAGACCGAGGCATTTACTGTATGTCTGGGATGGCATGTTGATAAAAGCATTCTCCATGGGGCTCGGCGTACAATTTGATGTGGTTCTAGAAGGACAAGAAGTATTCCAGCAGGTGTGGGAGTGGATGCAGGTTGGAGCGTTCTGGTATCCTGGGAGACACAGCCCTCTGCACCACAGGAAGAGGTCAGGGGACTCCAGATGCTATGCACAGGCTGAGCTATAAATGTCTTGGCTCCTGTTATGACTTAAGGGACACCGTCAGGCTAAAGCCATCTTTTCCACATGACGTGCCTCGCCTGTAAACTGAAGGCAGGATTCCTGAAGGAATCCATGACAGGATTCCTGCAGGAAGCTCTGCTCTAGAAACTGCTTTCAATCAGGATGTGCAGGCGTTTCTTTCAAGCTTTACAGAATGTGCTTTGAGAAGGAAAATGAGTGCGGTGAGAGGGAATTGGGATCATAAATCAACAGCATAAGAATGCACCATTCCCTCTTGCAGCAGGAGCCAGAACAACCCTGGGGATGAGCCTGTACCCGAAACAGACACAGCAGATGCCTCCAGGGCTGCACCAGTACAGTGGAAACACGGGAATTCTGCTCATCCCACTATTCTTTCCCCAGCTGCCGGCCAGAGGGAGCCTGGCTGTGCCACCCTGCAGCTTCTGCATCCCAACAGGAGCAGGAGACCAAAGCCTGTGGGGTCACTGCGCTGCGGGAATGCTGCGGGATCGGCCTCTTGGCAGGGAGTGAACGAACCAACAAAAACCAAATGAATGAATGAGTGAATGAATGAATGAATGTGGAGTGTCCCAGGTCTTCACTGCTGATATTCCCCCAATCCCTGCTCTTGCAGTGTGGAGGGAGGAAATCCTTTAGCACTAATTGCAGTTCAGACCAACAAAAAGGACTTTCAGTAGGACAACTCGAAGCCAACACACCTTTTAATGGAAACCTAGTCTGGTTTGGGTTGAAGGGACCTCAAAGCTCACCCAGTTCCAACCCCCTGCCATGGGCAGGGAC
>NW_009913689.1:2891-4119 GCF_000696875.1 Nestor notabilis | reverse complement strand
CCCTTCCTGCTTGTCCTGTCACCTCACCACAAACCCATGCTCTCCCATCTCTCCTACCTCCCTTAAAAGCAATGTGACCATCATAAAAGCAATCACCATCTGCCTCCTGAGCACTTTTGCCTAGCAAAGGTTTTGGTTACAAGTATGAGCTACAGAAGGGAGGAGGAGGAGATGCTTGCTCTAATGTTGTAGGAAACATAGAATTACAGAAACATTTAGGTTGGAAAAGACCTTTAAGATCATCAAGTTCAACCATTCCCCAGCACTGCTGAGTCCACCACTAACCCATGTCACTGAGGGCCTCGCCTGCATCTCTTTACCTCCAGGGATGGTGACTCCAGCGCTGCCCTGGGCAGCCTGTTCCAATGCCTGAGCACCCTCTGGGGAAGGAATTGTTCCTCATCTCCATCTAACCCTACTATGGTGCAGCTTGAGGCTGTTTCCTCTTGTCCTATCACTTGTTACTTGAGAGAAGGGACCCACCCCACATCCTCTCAGCTTTGAAGAATGCTTTGAGGAATGATAGTGGGGTAGCCAATGCACTGATGACAGGAGGATGAACACATTTTGCTTCTTCTCAAGCCCACATGCCTTTCCCACTCCTCATCTGACCCCACCTCGCTCCCTGCAGCCACGGCCTCCCTCTGACAAGACCTGCCACACATTCCTGTGTCAGTGGCTGGCTTCTGGATGCTGCAAGTGCTCACCACGTGCAGGGCCCATGGCTCTCAGCTCCACCTGGCACCTTTGCCCAGGGATGAGGTTTTCTTTGTCTCCAGCCACATTTCCTCACTATGCAGCAAGTAAGGGGGCTCTGCAGCCTGCCTGGGGCTTGGGCTCTCCATAGTCTGCTGCAGCCACTCACAAGCTTCCACAAGGGAAGGGGTTGCTCATTCCCCACTTACCTTGTGCTGGAGGACCCAGCCTCTGGAGAGCACAGAGAGAGATCAGTGATGCACAGAGTAGGGAATCCCTGAAAGAGAGAACTTTAACTCCATTGACCACATGGGAGATCTGCCTGGCTGCGTTCAGACTCTCAGGGGGCAGGAGGATCTACCAAGAAGAAAACACGTGTGCCAGGACACCAGGGGTGAGCTGGATGTGCAACAAGGTCAGGACTGCACCTGCATCGACCAAAGCCTCAGCAAAGCCCTGGTTTCCTGCCATGCCCCATGTGGTGCTGCTGTCTACACCCCTTCCTTTCCCACCAGAGCCTGGTTTAGCAGCA
>NW_009913689.1:0-2860 GCF_000696875.1 Nestor notabilis | reverse complement strand
ACCCTGCAGCCTTTGGGCACAACTGGTTGAGCAGAGTCAGCGAAGATGGAGCAGCCCTGCCCTCACCAGGAAACACCACGAGGCTAGCAAGGGAACACTGGATAACCCAGCCAATCCCTTCCCGGGACCAAGGGAGGGAAGCATGATTTGAGACGGGCTGGTGAGGGTGTGTACCATCTGCTGGGCTCGCTGCCTCCAGGCAACTGGGCTCAGTGCTTCAGGCACAAATGCTGGCGCTCCCGCTCTCCCCTCTGCGTTTTGAGGCTTACTTCCGTCCTGCTCTGTGGCTCCTGTTCTTCTCCCACAGAAAGCGACTTGGACCTTTCTACCAGCAGCCTGAAAGCTGACACCTTCCAGATGATAAACACCAGTAGCCCTGACACTGACTTTTCATTCCAACCCAGATGGCTGGAAGTTTGGTTGATAAAGACAAAGCATGTCAGTGGAGCAGACTTTTGTACTGCATTCAGCGTGGTACCGCTTTGCATTTGGATTAGCATTTTAAGTCTTTCAAAGGTGTCAGTGACTGACAGCTCAGAGGATTGGAACCTGGTTTATGGGCAGATCTTGGGAGGTATTCTTACATGGGGAACAGTGACAGGATAACTGTTCCCTGGAAGGTTGTATGGGAACAGGCTCTTCGTGCTAATGTGTTTCATGTTATGTTTTAAAAGGGTGATTGGAATGAAAATACAGAAGTCCCACTGATAATGTTCACAAGAATTACAGCTGGAGGGAGCAATGGATAAAGTGGACAACTGCAGCCTTCACACATAAAGGCAAATATAGTCCTCAGGTAAGGAGACAGCGGCATCAGCTGCAAGATGCTCTTTAGCCTTTGGCAGTGGGGAGACTGTTGTAGGAAACTTCTGCCTGGTTTTGGTACCTGCTGCTTAAGGAGGGTATTAAAAGCTGTTGTAGGGGAGACACAATTGGAAAGATGAGGTAAAACTGAAGGAGCTGAAGATCCCCTTCTGGTCACCTTAGCAAGAAGTTATGTGGTGACTGGGTCCTGGTCAAGGTACCCCGACATTCAGAAGAGACACCCAAGACAGGAGCAGAGGGTTCCTGTGCAAAGACAGTGAAGAAAGGGAGCCCACAGCTTGCATTCACCCTGAGAGAAGTTCAGCAGAGACAGAAGGCCTCAGTGCCCATGTGTCTAGAAGAGAAGTGCCCGAGGACAACTCACCACCACACCAAGTTCCTGAGGATTGTGATGAGGAGTAGCAAAGTCTAAATCAATCAGGTCACTTCGTGAGGTGCTGCAGTTCAGGCAGTGATGCCTTTGCCAATGTAAGTGGCCACCCTTAATACCAGGGGCCAGACTAGTCAAGCAGAGCAGCTCCAGTCTCGGCACATGAGGTCGTGGGACTCAGGTAAGTGAAGCGACAGCAGTGTTGCTTCTGGTGCTGCCAGGCTGCGGTCAGTTCCCTGGTCCCCTCACCCAGGTAACCCAGTGCAGGCCAGAGTGGTGGAGGCTGAACAAAACCAGACCCGTGTCCCCATGGGTGAGCTGGGGCTGACATCTGCTCTGGGGGCGCAGCTTTGCCTGGGTGCAGGCAGCACTGCTCTCCTCTCAGTGCTGTCTGGAGGCGGCTCTCCCCCTACCCCAGCAGCAGCTCCAGCTCTGGGCATGGCCGGGACCACCCTTCCCACCCCACTCCCACCTCTCCAGCCCGGAGCGCGGTGCCAGGGGTGTCGCAGGGAACCGTGTGTCAGACACAGGAACAGACCAGGAGGCGGCTCTCTGCAATATAAATCTGTTTTTATTGAAGCAGCAGTCACATGACCTCGCATCTAGCCTTTAGGATAGCGACAGAGCGGCCCCGGCCAGGTCACACAGCCCAGAACAAGGAGGTTTGTTTTATCTTTTGCGCTAATAGACACGTCATGTTGAACACACACATCATCCAGTACCGGAAACCCAACCGAGAGAGAGCTACTGCTGATTTGCTGGAGGAACAGTCCACTGGACGTGGTCTTGACAAACTTTACAGATCACCACCAAAGAACATTACTAATGGGATCAAATGAGGAAAAGAAATCCAAACCCAAACAACCATGAGTGCAGGATTCAAAGCCAGCGGTTTACACAGGTTCTTAAGTTCGTATCTATAGGTGGACAGTGAAGGAAGATTGGTTGGTTTTAATTTGAAGTTATTTGTGGCCCAGGGTTCCTCTCTCCATCAGATCAAACGGCATCAGAGACAAGCTGGCATCTCTTGAAAACCAGCATGGAATAACACAGCTCAGTTAAGAAAACATGCTTTTTTCTTGTGGTTTTTCCTTTTCATTATCATTACAAAGATTCACGTCCACCTAATTCTTGCGGAGTGGGGAGAGGCGTGAGGGCGAGGAGAAGGGAGAGAAGGGAAGGAGGAGGAGGAGGAGGAAAGAAAGGGGCAATTGTTTTGAAATAAAGACCACACACTTGGTATTTTTTAAATTTCATTTCCAGGCTAACCTACGTTTTATTTAATGCAAATTACAGTACCAGGTAACTAGTTCCGAACCGAGTCACACAGAACAAAACGTATTTACAAGGGGGAGTGGGGGCAGGGGAAATAATAAAACATTGAGCATACTTTCCACAAAAAAAGTTTATATTTCAAATGAAAAAAAAAAAAAAAAATCAGTCACAGAGGCATTCAAGTAGTAATAATGTTATACAGGTTTTGCTTCTCCTTTAAATCAAGACAGATTTGCACAAGTGTATGCAATAGTTTGTATACAACCCACAGTCCTTAATATATATATATATTTTTTTAGATTTCCGTTTTTTAAGATGAAGTGGTCACGCTAATTGGTGTGTACAGGCCCAAGTGATCCATCAGCAACACATGAATGAACGCAAATTTTA
>NW_009913688.1:622-2152 GCF_000696875.1 Nestor notabilis | reverse complement strand
GGTTCGGGGCAGATTCAAAGGGTTTCAACGCGAAGCTGGGGGGTTCCAGCCTCAGTTCAAATGGTTTCAGCCCGGGTTTAGGTTGAATTGTTCGGATTTTCACCCAAATTTGAAGGATTTCGGGCCAAATTGTGGGATTTCAGCCTCAGTTCCAAGGGTTTCAGCCTGAATTTATGGATTCAGGCCAAATTTGAAGGATTTCAGCCCAACTCCGAAGGATTTCAAGCCAATTTGAGGGATTTCAGCCTCAATTCAAAGGGGTTTGGCCCGAATTTGAAGGGTTTCAGGCCAAATTCAAAGGGTTTCAGCCTGAATTTGAAGGGTTTCAGGCCAAATTCAAAGGGTTTCAGCCTGAATTTGAAGGGTTTCAGGCCAATCTGATGGATTTCAGCCTTGATTTGAAGGGTTTCAGTCCAAATTGACAGGTTCAGGCAAAATCTTTAGGATTTCAGGCCAAATTTGCAGGGTTTCAGCCCAAATTTGTAGATTTTGACCCTGATTTAGGAGTTTCCAGGTGAAATTCAAGGGGGGGGGGGGGTGTGGGTGGCCCAAATTCAAAGGATTTCAGGCCAAACTTAGGAGATTTCAGCCTCAATTTGAAGGGTTTCAGGGCAAATACGCAGATTTTGACCCAAATGTGTGGGTTTTCAGCCTCAATTCAAAGGGGCATTCCAACCCCACTTGGCGGATTTGGGCCATTTGAAGCCCAATTTCAATGCATCTATTCCCTAATTCTGGAATTCAGGCTGAATTGGCAGGACTTTGGACCTGCTTTGCAGGATTCCAGCCCCGATCTATGGGATTTGGTCCCAAATAAGAGGGTTTTCAGCATTCCAGGCCCGATTTGCAGGTTTTTAGGTCAAATTGGGGGTTTCTCCCCCCAATTTTTTCTCTTTCAATCCTAAAATGTGACATTTCCTTCTTATTTGCAGGATTTTGGTGCCAATTCACACAGAAATGGCACAAAAGCAGCTTTAGGAGGGGTAGAACTTGGGGCTATAAAGTGGAGGTGTGTGTGGGGGGCCATTCCTGGGTGCCACCACCTTTGGGTCCCCATCACCATCACCACAAACAGCTCTTTGGGACCCACCCCCATTCACCTCCTTTGGGATGCTCAGTGCTTCTACACCACCCCCAGCACCCAAATCACTCCCATTGGCCCCACTGCTGCCCCCCCCCCATTGCGGCCTTTTGGGGATGGGGACCCAGCATCACCCCAACCTGAGCCTGGAATTTGATGGGGGGGGTGGGGAATGGCACAAGTGACCCCCAATGAGCCCCCCGCACGAAGTGGGGTGCACTGATTTAACGGGGGTTGGTTGAAATGGGGTTTAATGGCCAAGAGCAAGGTGGTTTTGGGGCAAGAATGAGCATAAACAGCATCAGCATCCCCCTGCCCTGTTGGGGGACATTCCCCAGCCCAGGGTGACCCCCCCAAAATCCTGTGGTGGGAATGGGGGGAACAGTGACAAAAAGTGTTACAAAAGAGGTTTTATTTGCAAAAATCAGCTAAAAAAGAGAGAATGGTCC
>NW_009913688.1:0-528 GCF_000696875.1 Nestor notabilis | reverse complement strand
GGGTGGGGATAGGAGCAGCGGGACAAGCCCTGGGGCATGAGGACATGGATGGATACAGGGGACGGGAATGGACAGAAGGACATGGATGGAATGGAGCAAGATGGACATAGGGACAAACAGGACATCGAGTACCTGGGGATGGAAGGAAGGACATGGAGACAGGAGGGGACAGGACTGATACGGGGAGCTATAGGATGGATGTGGGGTACTCAGGGATGGCAGGATGGATGCAGGGACAGACGGGACCGACAAGGGTACCTTGGGACAGGAGGATGGATGTGGGTACCCAGGGATGTGGGACGGACACGGAGACCCACAGGGTGGACACGGGGAGCCCAGGGGGCACCCAGAGCTGTGGCCCCCGCCGTGGGCTCAGGGCACCCTAAAGGCGGAGGCTCCCATCCAGGACCCGCTCCCAGCACGCGGGGCTGAGGGGCACGTAGGCCTTGGTGCTCTCGTCCAACAGGAACAGGGGGTCGGGGACGGACGTGGGGTCGAAGCCCTCCTGCGCCAACCGCACCTTCTGCT
>NW_009913687.1:0-9179 GCF_000696875.1 Nestor notabilis | reverse complement strand
CAATGGGGTGAAGCGGCGCTGGCTGAGGAGGAGGGGGCTCTGCTGGTAGCTTTGCTTCTCAGCAGGGTCTTACGGGTGGCCTGGAGCTTCCGTGAAAGGGAGGAAAAAGACTAATAGTCTTTCGCTTTCAGTTCCCTTTCCTCCGGAAAGATGTGGAAAGGAGGGAGCAGAAAGAGCATTGTCCAAAAGCGACAACACCGAGCATTATGAACTAGAGCCCTCCTCCTCCCTGCACGCACAAATGTCACCAGGCTGCTGGTTTATTAGATATAGGTTCGTGAGGTTCCAGTATCACTTAGCACAGAAGGCATGGAAGGGCTCTGGATGCTTATGCTGGGTGTCCAGGGGGGCTGTTCTCACCACCTGCTCTTCCTCTCCCACCCCAGCTTTTGCACTCCGTGCCTGCAGGAATGTCTTAAGCCGAAAAAGCCGGTCTGTGGTGTGTGCCGCAGTACCCTGTCACCTGGGAGCAGAGCTCTGGACTTGGAAAAGCAAATTGAAACGACAGAAACCACTTGCAATGGCTGCAATAAAAAAGTATGAAAGTATTTGGAAATAAAGTGCATGAGCTGTGCCTGCTCAGCCGTACTGCTTAGAGGGAAATAAAGTGCTTGCTCTTCTGCTTTATGCAGAATCGGGTTAAAATGCTTGTTCTGATAAGTGCTAGAGATATTTTATGTAAGCACCGCCCAAATGTTGACTTTCTTCCATGGTTTTTTATTGCTGACCTCTTCAGGAAGTGAATTCCAAACAGAAGGTAGTGACTTTAAAATAAGAGTGAAATAGTGCTTCAGAAGTTGCTTCTGTGAGCATGTCTCTCTGGGATGGACATTAAACAGTGGATGTGGGGTTTAGGTAGTGATCTCTTTGGCTCTTAAACATCAACTTACTTGCTTTGTTTGAAATAGTTGTGAGTCAAAGTTGTCTTATATGGTTAGTGTATTCCATATGTTTGTTTGTTAGCATCCTGCATGTTGAATCCCTGTACAGCGCCCTTCCTGATAGTTCCTTTCTCTTTGTAATCTTGGGCTTCTTAGCGTTAATTGAGTGTATAAGAAAATATCATAGCAGATGGCAAAACAACAAGAAGATAATTAGACACACTAAGGTGAGGGTAACAGTTCAGTTAATTTTGCTCTGTTTCTGGGTAGTGTCTTCATCCCAGAGGATAGAAAACTGTAGTGCCTTAATTAATTTTTGTTAATGGGATTGGACAAATAGCAATCAATCTACACCAAGATCTGTACTTAAAGCTGAATTATTTTCCCTGCACTGTCATAGGCCGGGTAAACTGGCGTTAGATGAAGCAGTTTTTATATATACATACACTTGTCATGGTTTAATCCCAGACAAGACAACACTATATTAGAGGTTAAGAAAACTGCTGTCCTAAACAGCATTGTTTTTGTCAGATGCTAGAGGCAGCAAAGTTACAGATTAACTAATCTGTAATCTCAGAGCTTTCCGCCTGGCCAGTTGAAGTGTTCGGGTTTTCCTGCTTCAACACTGTCTGCAGAAAGCTGCTTTGTTTTACATGTCACTACTTAAAAGTGTAGCAGTAACTGCAAGTAGTTACAATTAACCTTGCTCTGCAACTCTTGCCTGCACAGATGTATCTCTCAAAGATGCGCAGCCATGCAGCTTCTTGTTCAAAGTACCAGAATTACATCATGGAAGGTGTGAAAGCTGTAACGAAAGAACCACTTCACAACACCAGGTAAGTAGCTCTTCTCTGGAAATACTTGTAATTTTTTTGTCAAAGAAGTAAAAGCAGACCTCACCTCTTTGCTCAGTTTGGGCATTAATCGTTTTAATCCTTTTGCATAGTGAAAAACGAAGCCTTAATCCTGCAACTGACTGTGCACAGGCAAGCTATGCTGCTTTCTACTGTGGTCTGTGCACAAAACATCTTTAAAGTCAGGGCACTCAGTAAAAGTAGCTACTTTTTAAATAAAACCTTTATCTTTCTGTCTCTTGGTTATAATAACTTACAAAGAAGGGAAGTTGGAATGAACTGTAGGGCACTCATCTGTGTTGTAGCATATTGGGTAGTACCCTGTGCATTAAAATAAAAGGTGATAAATGGCAACATTAGTAGAAAACTATCATTCTATGTAAATCTGGATGGTATTAAGAGTTCCTTAAACTATTGTTAGGAATTTACGAACTGTTAAAATTAGCTTGGATTAATTGTACAGAATAAGATTATTGCTTTAAATAACTCGTATTCTTAAGAGCTGGTAACTTTTGCGTATTGAATCCTAAAGTTTTTACTTTTAACTTTCTTACAATGATAAATAACCTCTTTTTCTCCCCCAACCAGGAACTTCCCGAATCGCTTTACCTTTCCTTGCCCATATTGCAGCGAGAAAAACTTTGATCAAGAAGGACTAGTTGAACACTGCAAAACATTGCACAGCATGGATGCAAAACAAGTGGTAATAAAAAGTCTTGGTGCAAGAATTGCAATGAAGTCTAGTCTTAAATCCCTTTGAAACAATGAATTAGAGACTCTTGAAGTTAAGTACATGTTTATAATTCTTCCTGTTCAAGTCAAATGTGGGTATGCTGTTCATACATTTAACTTGCACATGATTTTAATGCTGGGTTTCAGTACATTCTCTGGAGGTGACTACTCTATTCCTATTGCAGCTAGGTGACATCCTCCTCCTTTTTTCTATGAAAAATGGCAGATATTTGAAGTTCATTAAGCACAGTAGCAAACATAAGTTAATAAAAGACAATTCCACGAAAAAGACAAACATTTAATTTTCCCCTCTGGTGTTTTCAGCAAGATACTATAAACTGCAGGTAAAAATGCTTACAAAAAATGGTATATCATTCCAGTAGTCTTTGTCTGCTGATACTCCCTGATATTCCATATAAGAGGAAATGCAAAACATGGAACTGAATTTGAAACTTTCATATTTCTGGAAAGCTTTTTTTGGAATTCCAAATTATTTAGGAAAAAGTTCCTTTTTTCTCTTGGGGAGAAGTGATCTTTGCAAAGGAGATCAAGGGAACTGTTCTGTTACTGGGAAATAAAGGCTGAAATCTTCTAAAGCAAACAGCTGTAGTGAATTCTGATTTTCAGAATGTAGGGAGAAGAATAAGTTATTCTGTTTCAGACATCTAAAACATTAGTTAATTGTTTGGGATTATCTGAGGCTTTTGTATTAGGTATCCCAGTAAACTGTTTGACATCACTGTGCATATAGAATAGTGATTATCATAAACCTCAAACTTCAGTCTTCCATGCTATGTCTGTCCTGCCCTTCCTACTGTAAATGTTAAAGCACTAACCATTGGGGCTTAATTGGCTTTTTTGGGTTTTTCTTGAAGGTTTGCCCAATTTGTGCCTCAATGCCATGGGGAGATCCAAATTACAGGAGTGCTAACTTCATGGAGCACCTTCAAAGACGACATCGCTTTTCATATGATACTTTTGTGGTATGTGTTTCCTCACCCTTGGAATACAGCCTCATGGCTCCTGAACCCCAGCTTTTTTACATAGCCACTACTGTGAAATCTCATCCTTGCAGGGGGTATCATGAGAGAAATTGGATTATTGGCAAGTCAAAGGGAAAAACAGGGGTTTTCTGTCTAATTTGGTGTTGTATTAACCACCCCTGTCCCTTTTGTTCACAGGATTACGATGCTGATGAAGATGATATGATGGCACAGGTTTTGATGCGTTCTTTGCGAGATAAATGAACCAACCAGAAGATTAGCTGTAAAATCAAGCTTCCATGAGGGGGAAATGCCCAGCATCCTCGCACTTCTCCCTGTGCATTCAGAGATTAACTCAGGCATCCATGAATACGGAAGACTTCAATCCCTACCCCGGTTTCAAATCCAAGTTGGTTATTTCTATACCAATGGTCTATACCATTCAACCCTGTCAGCCTACTTTGGTTACTTGCTTCACACAAAGCTTAATTGCAGGTCAACATGGAGGAGGCAAATCTGGTTTCCTTTAACTGTTTCCTGGTTTATTTTGCAGTTGTGTTCATTTGATTGCCTAAAAACAAAAACATTCCAAATGGAATGGCCTGACCTAGTTAATAAATATCTCTTCCCAGTGTCATTTACATATCTTAAATGCTAGTAGGAGAGGTGTAGTTGTAGCTCTGTTTTCCCTTAGTGAGACCTCTAGGTGCTAACTGTAATTGTCAGACCAACTCTCATTTAAACTGACCTATGATGCCTGTGATTTCATAATGTTTCCCAGTGTTTAAATTCTCAGATGCAGCCTCTCAACTATATGGAAAATACATTTTTAGTATGAGTCTTCAAACTACAAACTTAGCAAATCTTTGCACCTCTTAAGTAACTAGTTCAAAATACTTTAGTTCTGTGTATGATTATTACTTTCTTCCATGTTTTGACCATAATTTCTAGCCTGGAAGATAAACTTGAATGTTGGTCTTATTTAAAATGCATAATTTTTAAACTATCTTAGCAAATCTTAGTCATATTTGCTGGCTTTGTGATTAAATCAGTGGTTTTGAAACAGATTTTCTAGTGATTTTAAGCCTTATGCTGATAGGGGAATTAAGAAGGGTGCTTTTTTCTTTTCCCCCAATACCTCTGCTTTCTATTTAAACTAAAATTTTCATATATATTCCTAGGTTTTCCATCTCTCAAGGCAAGCTGGTAGCAAAGCTTACCAGCAAGTCACTGCACTTGCATAACACTACCTGTCTGCATTACAGATTTTAACAGGTATTTTGAATTCCTGTTCTTCATTTAAATGTTGCTGAAGTAGCTGAAGCTGTACTTGGAGTGTTTTCCATATAACGTGTACAGTTTGCCGGTAAAACTTCTAAAGGAAAGTAAAATGTAACTCAGAAAGAAGGATTACAGTTCCAGTACATGGTAAATGGATATTCTGTATTCAAGTCTACACTATAGACGTTCCTTTTTAGTTTAATGTTTTAATTAACAGTCTGCACAGTCAAGATGCTGAGATCTAACGATCTAAGACACCTGGCCAGAACTTGTAAATCACAGTAGTGTTGAGATGTCTAGTCTAATTTAAGCATGTTTAATTGGAGCAGTGGACCTGCACCACCACAGGATTGAGCACTAGTTTATTTATTTGACCAGTAAATTTAGTATAATCACATTTTGCAGACTGCAGCATAGCCTTACCCTTAAAACAGTGAAATGCACCCTGGTTAAAACCTCTTGATTAAACCTTGTGTCCAGCCAGACCTCTAACATACTTCAGTTGAACTTGGGTTTAGTATGTTTTTCCAACCTGTTACGGGCTGTTAAAGACTCATCCCTAAGTATGTGCTGGTGACTGGAAGCTCACTCCTGGGGGCAGGGGAAATCTCATTGTACTGTGGGAAATGGTACTGTGTTTGGGGTTGGTTATTTTTCATGCTTGATCTGCAAAGAGATTTCAGTGTATTAGTGGTTGGATGGGGATTTCAGGGTTCTGGCTAGAATGCAGTTTGGTGATACCCACTGGCCAGAATCCAGATTTCTGCTACTATTCTAAGTGCACTTCCATGCAATTCTGATAAAATGTTTAAGGAGCAGTTAGAAGCTTCCAAGCAATTACTTTGTTGTGTTTTTGACTTTTGAAGATGAATTACAAATAAAGGCCATTTAATTTATAAAATCGTACCTTCATGTTCACTCCAGTCGTTTCTTCCTTGTGGTCTGTACACTTCATCTCCCTGAAAATGCTCTTTGCTGGCTGTGGAATGCTGCAGGAAAGATACTGAGAAGTGCAGAGACTTCAACTTTTGGCTGCCATTAAATCTTTTAAACAGTGGACCCTGCTTTTCTTTTGAAACCTTTACAGCTCCCATCACTTTAATGCCCCTGGCTGTCAAATCTGTGATGGTGACATCCTTGTGGTGTTCCCAGTTCCGGTAGCTCCAAATGAGGAGGTGATGGCTGGCTTGCAGCGATGGCTAGTCAGAAACTGCTGGTGATTGTACCCTGCCCGTGCAGAGCCATTTCCTCACTGTACAACTTGGGTCTGATTTTGATTTGCAGCAATTGTCACTTGGGAATTATTTAACAGAAGATACAGACCAAAAGTATTGACTGGAAAATGCACGCTGGCTCTTTTTTAACTGATGACGTTAGTGTGTGAGTAAGAAGTCATGTCCTGGCACCTGTTTGCTTGGCAACAGAATTCATGGCACTGCTTTCTGTGCTGTGATGAGCATCCGAGATAAACCCAGCCATAGACTTCTACTGCTGACGAAGAGCTATGTGTTTCTGTGCTGCTAAATACATCAATACGAACGTGTTCATACACATGGTATCTCTTACTGATACTTGCTATTTGATTTAAAAAGGCGTTCTGTTGAGGTACATGTGTGTATAGCCTTGATTCATCTCATCTGTGTGCAGAAACTCCTGATGAAAACAAGCCTTATTTGATGGAGAGCAAGTGAGTTGGGCTTCTAAATCCAGTGGAGAGTTCCTGCAGGAGGGTGAAGTACGCTGCTAGGGCTGCTCTCACCTCGTCAGCACCTGATCTTGTAGCCCCCCAAGTACGCATTGTTCCTGCTAATGCAATCTGGCCACTAGGATCTGTGAAATTCCCAGTGTCTGGCACAAGGAGTCAGCCTTAGGAGGTCAATTAGCAAAGAGGGAGGGGGGCAGAATGGGAGGAGACAAGCTGGCAGTCGAGCTTGCTTTTTAAATGAGTCTGTCTCCAGTCAAAGACTGGCCTTAATAGGTCTGATAAATTGTTGTCAGCATTAATTGCCTAACACAAAGGCATCGCTTCATCTGGAATTACAACAATACATCCCCCAGGTCCCCTTACACTGGGGGATGAGATCTTGTAAAGCACCCCATCTATAAGAAAGCATTCATGGTATACCCTGGATCCTCATGCCATCTGATTGACAAAAGCAGAGCAAACTTGCTTCTGGACCTTTGGATGGTCACTGGTAAGATCAGCATAAGAAGGGGTAACCTCTCCTGCAGTACCAAGGCTATGTTAAGTAACTGTAAAAGCAAATGAGGAGTGTGCTTGCAGTCCTAAAGCTTTCCTTTGGTTTAAGTATACTAACGATGACAAGGTTTTGTTCTGTTTTGGTGTGGGGTTTTGCCTCATGTCACAGTTGTGTTGATCTGTGCTTCATTCTTCAAAAGCAACTAATTTCTTGGGGATAAACTACATTATTCTCCATGTGATACAAACAAGGACTGTTGAAACCACTATGAGAACTTCCTTGTCCTGCCCCACGCGTTCGCCAAAACTCCAGAAAATGTTCAGCACTTAGTGAAAGTAAGACTACAGTCTTGGGTCCCTCTTCTAGTTCTCGCATTTGTTCTGCTTTTACTCAGTACTCAGACACTGGGCTTTAAAATATAACACAGTGGAGCTTCTGGGAGCCGTTTTAGTAGCTCCAGGCAGTGAGGTTCCCTTCCACGGCCCGAGCGTAGGGGAAATAAGCTCACCCTGGCGTACTCAGCAGCCAGAGCGGCGGCCAGCAGCGTACACCGACGGCAGAGGGAGGTCTTGCATCTCCGAGAGATCGTCCGGGTCCTGCGCTCGTCACTGTCCTCCTCCACCGGGTTACACGGAGCTTTTCCAGTCTTGCAGGGAGGGTTCACGCCTCATCCCCGCTCCTCATGGCCAGAGCTTCCCTTCGCCCCACCACAGCCTCCCTTGGCAGAGGGAGTTTTGCTCTGCAGCAGGCTATTTGAGATGCTTCATGTAGCCATGGAGCCGAAGAAGGTAAAAAGAAGACTTTGCAGCAGACTTTCCGCTCTGGAGGTGGTTAGAGTGTGCCTGCGAGCTCCTTGGGCCAGCCCACGTGGGTCAGAGGCTGGAGCTGTGCCCTCGGCTGGTGGCAGTGCTGGGCTGTGCACGCTGGGGCTCCACTGCTCCGGTGCTGAGAAACCACTGCCATTTCCAGCCTGTGAATCATTGCAGAGCTTCCCCTCCCCTCTGGTTTCTTGCTCTCTGTCCTGTGGTGTTCTGGCGCATAGGCACAGGCAGGTCACTTTCTCCCTTGATCTCAGTTTTTCCTCTAGCACATAGCAGTTTTTTCCATGTGCGGTGGTTGGAACAGATCTGATTATTAACGCTGCAGAAAGAACAGAGAGGCAGGCTTTGCTTCTTGAAAGAAAACCACCTAGCTGGGTTCCTTGTATGTGTCCTCAGTGTAACCACATCCGTGGCAGGTGGAGGAGTGTGGGGGGGGCACCTGCAGCAGCACCCAGACTGCTGCCCCCCTTCACCATGAGGTGCTGCTCCCCACACCGTGGGATGCTGCACCTCTGGACCCCTGTGGGAAATGGGGTGGACCTGACCTCGGTGATTTGTGTCCCCCAGGGCCTTCAGAGGCGTGTTTTCCCCTGAAGTTCAGGCTTATCCAGGGGCGAGCCAGGCAGATAAACACCTGCTGAAAGCCACAAGCAATTCTGCAGCAAAGGAGGGATGGATCCAGCTCCAGAGCACGTGGCTGGAGGGGAAGAGTTTACAAGCTCATCTCATCTCTTCAGGACTGTGTGTGGCTGGCAGGACATGCTTCCCAAGCTGTTCCTGTCCTCAGGAAAGACAGACAGTGAGCTCAGCGCCCTGCTCTGCAGCCATGCCAGTGGAAAGATTTGCTCCTCACTTCTGCATTTCATGTGGGTTGTGGCTAAACTGTACCGTGTGGTCAGTGAGGGCTCGCAGGGCGGTGTGTGACGGCGGATCACGAGTGACCTGCCACCATGGGCCCTTTCCCGAGTGGCGGGGCCAGACACTGGCTGGGAATGAGGAGGCATTCCCAGAAGGTCCCGTTCCCCCTCCTGCCGCCAGCAGCTGTCTTGGCCTGGAGCTGAGCGTGGCTCCTGCAGCAGGTGGCTGGATCTGTGCCCTGAGCCCTTCCAGTGGGGAAATCCCCACATGAGCTGGAGGGATGGTACAAGCTGGAAGGCCGGGCTGGGAGTTCTAACTGCCAGGCCAAGGGAACCACGCTGGCTCTGCTCACCCCTGTCCCAGCACCACTGCAAGTCCTGGGCACCTTCCCACGAGCATGTGTGCCGGGGGGAGCAGAAGGGAGCGTGTGCCTCGCTGGGGCTGTTTGTCCCACAGTGCTATGCCTGTGGGGAAGCAGTCAGCGGAGGGCAGGCGGGAAGAAAACCAGAGGGCAGCTTGCTAAGGGAGGCTGCGCTGCCTAAAACTTGCCCAGTGGAAGGGAGAATCA
>NW_009913686.1:876-21775 GCF_000696875.1 Nestor notabilis | reverse complement strand
AAAATATATATATATAAAGTTTAATATTAGCTGCTTGTTATAACCTAAATACACAAAATACAACCCAGCAGTTTACCAAGTCTGGTATCATATCATGGGAGGACAGGTTATCCTTAGATGAAGACTGACTCTTCCTAGAATCGCATCTCTGACTCAGCAGCTGTCCTAACAGCCATGGCCCTCAAACCTCTCTGAGCAGGCAAATACCCAAGATGGAAAATGCTCTTGGTGTAACCCTGTGCCTCCCTCCTCACCATTCAGCACCCAGTGAGGTTCTTTTTTGCAATTCTATCATCAAATGAGTACAAAGGAGAGAAACAATATGCAATAAATGTATGTATCCACAGAAATCTACATGGTGCCTACATGCAGGTAAACCGGGACCACAATCCAGTTAAATACTCAGCCAACATTTCTACTGACCACAGGTAGTTGCTCAAGAAATTATGGGGTTCACTGCAGGAATACTCCAACGTCCAGCCACTTTCAATAAAATGTTTTTCTTCTAAGCAGTAGGTCTTTTGATATGACTCTACTTCTTGTGTGTAATTATAAACATATTATCTTGATTTTTCATACTTACATGCTAAACTGAGAAGTGTCCACTTCCCCACACTTAACCAGTTGGGAAAAAATTAGGGAGAAGAGTTTTTATTTTCAGAAGCTATTTGTATTAAACTAGAATATAACAACATCAAAAATGTGCTTTTTCATAAAGGCAACTGCTAGATCATTATGCATTTCAGAAAAAAACTGTCATCAACAGAGAGCTAAAAAAGTTTAAACAAGCAGCACCTGTGGTTGTCACTTCTGCAAAACCTCATACCAAGGCAACTGTATTGTATCTACAACACTAATTAGTACCTATCATGAATACAATGAATTCAAAAACATTAATTAATTCTCACCATTTTTCTTTAAAAATAAGGGATATTATTTACTTTACAGTAAGAGAAACTAAGATTTAAAAGCTGTGCTGAGATCTAAGGTCAAAGCAATCTATTCTCAGACCATCTCTTCTAACATCCAACCTGCTAGAAAATGGATGACCACGGATCAGCTGTCTCCAAATGTCATACTGTACTAGATAACAAGAGATCAACATTGTTCATGTGGTCTTTGCTGCCTGAACCCATCTTGCAGGAATATTACCAAAATCTCCATCCTTTCCACCTGCCAGGCCACAGGGTTTGCCCAGAGCCGAATCCTCAGCATGTTCTTGTGTCCAAATAATCTGACCAAAGAGCAAAATTTGGGAAGAGTACAGGCATATCCAGGAATAAATTACCAGGTACCCAAAATCATAGGCTAAAAAAACCCCAGCATAACAGTTAGAAACTAGACTGTTAGGACTCAGTGTGACCCCACTGCATAATTCTCTGCTTAATGCAACAGTGATGATGCTTAGTAAGCAAGGATTGACCCAACCCCAAATAACTTTCTTTTATGCAGCCTTATTATTTTAGAGGAGATAGAGCACACTGAAATTTATTCATAAAAATATTGTTTTACTCACTAACCCATGACTGTCTCTGAAATACCGATACATTGAAGAGAGCAGGAAGAAAACCAATGAGCATAATGTAAGCTGTAGAAGATCAAAAGAAACCAAGAGTGCAATTAATTTCATCCATTTTTAGAAGTAATTGTCTTCGCACCTTATCCAAAATTTAATGAGCATTACTTCTCTAGCATGCAAAAAAGGCTTTGTTCTTTTGACTTAATTGATTTGTAAACGCAGTAGGAGAAGTGTATCTGAAGTTCAGTAACCTTGATAGTTGAAAGAAATGGAGCATTCAATGGGTGTGATACACAGGACTACTGCACACCCTGGAAATGTAGCTATGAAAGTCATTTCCTGTTCAATGAAACTCATATGCTATATATGTGTGGTCTGCAACTTCAGTTATGTTCATTAAATAATCAAACTTTTTCTATAATTATTATTTAAAATCTTTTTTCTTCTCTCCTTGTGACACAGCTCTTTATTCTCCAGGACTTAATAATATCTAGTGGTTTCCAGTGACAGAAAAACAATGAAGATTGAATAGCTGGCAAAAAAATTTCCCACAGAAAGGGAGATTAGTATCATTTAGATGATAGAAAACCAAGACTGGGCAGAATTTCATATATTGCATCACAGAGGACTTGTTTGGATGTGGTCAAAAGATTATGGGTTCAATACATCAGAAACATGGATCCAAGGCAGTAAAGAAAGGAAAGGCTGTGGCTGCTGTCTAAGATGAAGAAGAAAATTATTGTCAGTTAATATCTTAAGCCTGGAAGAAGCCAGGTTTACATTTCATTTTTGCCCCTTAAGCAAAGATTTAGCTCGGTATTGTTCAGTGTGTCAATTCTAGTTACAGTCTAATGAGATTTCTATAAAATACCCTATTAACACTAAAGGCTCTGTTCTAAGATTGTGCTTACATATGTTGCTTATCTTTTTCTCATCAGGGTTCTTTTATGCTTCTGGATGAGTTTCTCAGCTGGATCATTGTAAAATACACAAATTATGGGATTGCTTACCTGTACTTCTAGGAGATTAACTCACACGTTCTACCACCACCCACCTAGACTCTGCAGCCACCCGAGAACACCTTAGTAACCCAATGTACAAATCCACTGAAGATAAATCAGTGACCCAGATATAAAATGTATACATGGTATCGTGTATAATATTGGTATAAATATTACCACTAAATTCTGCAACATCAAAGCCAGTTGATCTCTTGGAACAGTTTACAAGGAGACCAGGGAATAGTACAACCATCTCATCTCTGCAGAGCTTTCAGCCAGGAAAGGTGGTATGATATAAGAATTCAAAATTAGCCTCATGTCCCTGGAGAGAAGCTAGAATTACAATATGCAATGCTTCATTACCATGTGTATCACTATAATAAGAAGGTAGTTATATTACTGAACTTGTATTTTACAGAATTATATATGCATCATGTAGATATGGTTTTAGTGCTACTGTATGTGGACTGGAAGATTGGAGTGGATGCATGCAGAGTTTAAGTATTTATTTTCTTTCCCAATTCACTTTTACCAGTCTTTGTACCTTAAAGAGAGTAAAAAATCAATTTTGAATCATGGCTACTTAATTTAGACTACAAGCATTTCTGTTTTTTAAATTATCACATTTAAATTTCTATGTGATATTATGATTAGCAATCCTAAAATATAATGTTAAAATATAAATGTCTGATAACCTATTAAAATCCTTTAAATGTTCATTTAAAAATATACTGAACCAATAGTGCCTCACAAATCTTAATGATTTGAATAGTATCTTCTCATTTGGATTAATTCCTTCAATGTTGCAAAAATGGCTATGAGCTTAAAAGCCAGCAGGTTTCCTCTTTCAGTCTATGACAAGAAACTAGTAGGAAAAATATGTGAACTATTAATTAAAAAATGTGGAAGAAGTGGATTCAGAATATCAAGTAGTTAGGTGGAGCTCCCACTGCATGTTACGTGTTCAGCGTTTATGGAATTCAATTCCTACTGATTTAGTCTAATTCAGCTCTTCTGACAACTGCTCTATAATGCATGTCCATTTTTAAATAACAAAATATCTTGGAAAGTCTGTCAAATGATGACAAAAAACATAACACTATCAAAATGAATTAAAATTTCCTTTTCCAAAGTAATAGTTTTGTCATCCAAAATAAATTTTGAAAAAGCTTTTTTTCACCCTTATTTTTAATATATCTTAGCACTCTTAGGATAGTTTTATGCAACTAATTCAAAATATATTTCATATCTTATCATCAAAACTGAATTTTTATTAACATCTGGCATGCCAGAATTGAAGAAAGAAATTAATCTACTGAATTAAGATACATTATTCAGTATTTTAAGCATCTTAAAATTAATATAGATTGTGTTAAGACAGTAAAAAATAATATTTTGAGTAATTGTATGTTATGTTACATACAGATATAGAAGTATGAATATATGATATGCATTCCTGTTTGCAAAACTAAATTCCATATTTAATAAATGGCATGACTTTTGAAAATCACTCTTTTTGTTGTTCTTTTAATTAAAGGCATCTTTAAGAAAATAAATGAATGTTACAACTGATTTACTGATTTTTTTTTTTTTCCCTACTATTGTCAACTTAAATCCAGGGGTTTAAGTCACCTCTATTTAAATATGTCTTTTCCATTTGTCAACCACTGGAAAATCTACCTATAGTTTCATCATTTGGCTATTGCAGAGACCATAATTTTTTGTCAGGAAGGTAAATCCACAAATTTTCAACAGGGCCTTTTTGAGAAGGTGGGTATTTGGAACATGATTAAAGTACATAAAATACTCAACAACCCTGTCATTTTCATGAGATGTACTTCTTGCTCCCAAAAGAGGTGTTCCTGGCATTTTCCAAGTTGTGTGACCTGTGTCAAAATGACTGCAAGGTCTGCCAGTTCATTACAGAATTCACAGTGTAGGTGTGGTGTGAGATTTCATTTTGCTGCTCCTAAATAGTGATGTCCTTTGGATTTCTCTTTTTCCTGTGACATTGGCCAAACAGACTCCTCTGACACTGGTCTCTTCCAAAACGGAAACAGCAAAACAAATCTGTTGAGGAAGCTGATGCCAAGCCATTGTCTGCTTGGAGCCCTGGGTAAGGCTGGGTGTGAAGCCACCCTGTGTCATAAATCAGCTCACAGTTCGGCTATATTCAGGGGAATGATCATGCAAGGCCTGGTACAAGCCTGGTACAAGCCAGTATCAGCTGCACACTTACACTTGAAAGGGGAAAAAACATCTCTAACACCAAGCCACATATATACTTCCTGAAATTATTTTATCTGTGCATCTGTAATCTTATTTTATAGCCAGTGCATTTAATAAACAGATTTTTATTCTGTCCTCTTCATTCATCAGAGAAGAATGAATGTTGACATGTTAGTTTAGCATATATACCTCCTGGCTGGTTAAAGAAAAACATCTGGCATGTTAGTCTGAAATCCACAGCATTTTTACTACCCTACTGATGTTCTGTACAGATAGTTATGGGGCTAAGAAAAACAAAAAATGTACATTTCCCAAATGAAGGTGGCCCTTAGTTTCTCTAAAACAGTATGAGAGACAAACTGGCAAGAATTGGGTAGAAGCAAGAGAAAAAAAATCATGGTTCTAGAACACAACTGTTTCGCCAAGTACTTAGTACTTACTTGCCCTAAAAGGAAAGTTAATTAATACATTTTGTATAAATTTTCCAGATGCAATAAATATATTCATTTTCTAGTTATTTTTAACTTTTTGGTGGAATTTTGCGCCTCACTACAACTTTTACTGTGCTCTATGTGGTCAAAATAGATTAAAAATTGTTGCCTTCCGTATTTTAAATATATGAGAAAACTGTATATATAAAAAAAATCCATCTAACAGTGAAGTCTAATAGGCTGTGAAATAATCTTCCAAGGAAATGGCAGATTTAAAATGAAACTGGAGAAAGCATAAGTAGCATAAAACAGAGGGATGGTATTCAAAGAGATATACAAGATGAATTACGTCATCTTTTTTATCCCTATATTCTAGTGAAATATCAGTGAGAACATAAAATGCAATAATTCTCACACAAATGTCATGTCATATGCAATATAATGCTTTAATCCTATTATGCCTAAAATTTAATTGCAGTTTTTCATAAAAATTGAGGGAGGGAGAGCCCTTGGTATACATACAGATTAGATCCAGTCTCCACTCAAACAAAGCTGCAAATAAATAGGCCACTCAGGTCTCAGTTTAACTACCCATTTTAAAAGATAGGCATGTTTTCACTTGGAAACTCCAAAGAGTCATTCTGGCTTTTAAATGCAAAAAAAAGATGTTCCTGGTTATCACTACTGAAGAAATAAAATAAAAAAATAAATTAATACTCTGGAAATAGTAGGTTTGATTTCTGTTTCTCTTTAAGGCAATTTTCATTTCATACATATCCAATTAATATGCTCCATTTCCAGTATGTGGATATGTTGTTCTAGTGTAGCTGAAATTTTCATCCAGTTGTACTTTCACTAAAGAAAATAAAGTTCCAGCACATATAGGGGCATACTGTCACCGATAAAAATTGACATAATTTCATTAACATCATTGCAGTAATAACAGAATACAGCAGCTGAACATAAGCCCCATAAAGTCACATTCAAAACTCAGCAGAAAGAAAAGGAATAGTCACCACATTTGGACGCATTATCTACTTGAATGCGTTACCTACTTCAGCTTAGGAACTGTCTGCTACTGAGTTTGCAACATTTCTGGTATGAAGGATCTCACCTGATTTGTAAGCACTACTGCAACAAACCTAAGATTTACAATAAAACTAGATGGCTTTGCTTTTTAATGGTTGTAATTGTGACTTGCTTTCTGTGGAGAGGAGGTAGCAGGATGCTACACAGCATCAGCATAAGACTGGATACTCTCTCATAGATAACTGATGTACGTCTCAGGGCCATAGCAGTATGAACTAAGTATCCTTAGTTCAGAAATTTAATAATTCTGTGAAATCTTTGCTTATTTGGGAACCCCAGGAAAACAGGACAATATAAGGAAGACACTTCTCAAGTGTCTCAAACAAGGCATCCTAAGTTTTCCATTTTTTTGTGACATGTATGGTTCACTGACATAACAAATGCTAAGGCACCATATAGAGCATATCTGGCCTTACAAGTAATAAAAAAAATAGATAGGTTGCATATTAACTTTCTGTTCAGTGGCCTCTTTCAGTTTTGCTATTGCTTTGCGCTCTTCTGAGACTAATCCACCTACCTTTTTGGCAAGTTGTGTCAATTTTTAAATGGCTTTCTTTACTTTTCCACACCCACAGTGCCCATCTACAATAAATAAGAAATTTTCCCAGAGGTGCATCAAACTCTAGCAATATAAAGGCTCACAATATAATGGTATAATTATGCGAATAGCAAATCTGACTTTCACCATGTCTGTCTTATTGCCTTCCAAAAAACAGGTAACAGATTTATATCATGGAACAAGCAACATAGTTTTCAGAAGTTTAAAAATAACTTTTGTTAACATTTAATAATATTTTGGTATAAAACTAGCCTAATAAATGGTCGCTCTGAAAAATGTATTGTGCAAGCACTTCTATGGGATTTATTTTTTTTTAAGTAGAGAAAATAACAAGTCTCCTTTCCTTCAGATGATAACAGAAGATAACAGTGCAACTGTAACAGAATCATTTAGGTTGGAAAAGACCTTCGAGATCATCAAGTCCAACCGTAAACCTAACACTGCCAAGTCCAGCACTAAGCCATGTGCCTACAATGCACAATAAGTATTCAGCTCTTACCTGCAAATGGAATTTCAATTAAAATAAAAAATACTGTTGAATTACATCAGATGGTCATCTGAGCAATTCCATAAAAAGGTTAGTGGCCAAAATCTACATACAGTTGATTATTTCAGCCAGGAAACAGAGTCTGTCAGAAATCCCATGGCAGAGCCATTCAAATATTTCAAGAAGAATGCAACAGGTAACAAAATTATCTATTAGACTTTTTAAGGCCATTCATTTACCTTAAATATTATAGAAATAGGACTCTGAAGGACCAACAGCATTATAAAAATCATGTAAAATCAGCTAAAATGTGTAAATTTACCAATTCATAAATCACAAATTAATACAGCTACCTATTCAAATAAGACATGTATACCTAAGACCATTTCTTAATAACTGCCTAAAACTTCTGTTTAAAGAGAGAAACCAAGACCTGTTGATGCTCCTTTTTGGAAGGGAGCAACAACCTGAAATTCAATTTAAAACTCAATTGAGAACAGACCTGCAATGCGTATATTTTTAGAAACAGTACAGCACCAAGAATCCAGTGCATGCTGAAGTTCGATGAGTAGTTTCAAGCTTCACTTCAGTTTCTATTTATAGCACAGAAAACCTGGAATAATCTGCAGGTATAGCAGACAACTGTTAGGAACCCATCAGCAGGATGGAGTCCTGTTTTAAAATTAATTAAAAGCCGCTTCTTGAAAGTTGAATGCCACAAAACATAATTTTCATGGTGTGCACAAGCATCAGATTGCTCCAACTAAACTTGTAAAAAAAAAAAAAAGCTGTTTAAAAAAATTGTTTCAGGTATTCTAGCTATTATTCATAAAAATGCAGTGCTTCCCAGCACTGTGGCTTATCAAGTATAAACCAGAATCCTACATTTTAAATGAAATGATGTGTAAAAGTTGATATCTGTGTGAACATGAGATATTAAACAATTTCAGAGAGGAATGTGTGAATCAATTAGATTCAGCAAAATAGGTTCTCAGTATCTGAGTATTGCAGATACACTGAGACAACGTGTCAGAGAACAGTGCTGACTCAAGCATTTTTCTAAACAAAGCACTCAACATACACCATCCTTGCTATAAGATATACAGTTTCATTTATATCTAAATGCCACAAACCCAAAATATTTAATTAGCTATGTTGCTTACAAACATATCACTTAAGAAAAAAATATTTAGACCAAACCCATATCTTTGTAAATATGTTTGAGATGAAATAGTTTTCCCATATGTTTTCCAAAGGAAAGCTTGGCTATCATAAATTCTTATATTGTTAGAAAGGTCTCAAATAAAACCGAATTATAATATCTCATGCTGCTCATCCTTTGGCTTCTATCCTAGTACAGGGTCATGACTCTGTACTGAAAATACAGTGGGATAATAAAACTGCCTGGAGATACTAAAACGCTTATTGTACAGCAACTGTGTATGACTTCTCCCTAAAAAAAAAAAAAAAAAAAATGAGAAAAAATATCACTTGAACTTACTGATGGAAGATTCGAGGGATTACATCCTCATCTACAGTGAATAGCACAAAGCTATGGAATTACCACGATTCATACTAAGCTAGAATTACAAAACTGCCCTGCTTCTCATGGGGAAAACACATCACAGTCACATCATGGCTGTGTATGAATAAGTCATATATATTTGTTTGGATGAAAAAAGATGGTAACTAATGGTTTTAAATGAGTATATATGACGGAGGTGCAGAAGCATTGGGAGTTTCTCCCATATGTTTATATTTTTAATACTGTTTTAATCTACTTATAGTATGTTTGTTATATATTGGAACACCATATCTAGGAGATAATAAAAATAATCAAATTCAGAGTATAGACATTGCACTGTAGTACTGTTGATAAAGCAGCAATAAGAATTGTTAAAACTTGACTTATTCCACTCTACCATCAAAAAAATAGGCCAAAAATCACACTCTACAAGAAGCATGGCTATTGCTTTTACTCTGTTGCCTATAGATGGTAAAGAGCTGTTAAGCATGGAGAAATGACCTCCTGCCACCAGAACACTGCATCACTCTTCCTGTGGCTTTCAGAGCTATTAGGCCACTAATATTGCAATGGGACTTGATGGAAACATCTGCTAACATGGTTGGCCAGTATCTCAGAGGTTGGAGGGTTCAGATTAGATAACGATATAGGCATGGTTCCCAAAGAGAAGCAAAGGGCTACTCTGTACTCCATAATTAGGGCAGCCATCCTAGTGCATACTGCTTGTTTTCCCCAGTTCGAGGGTATTATGTTTTCCCAAATGAGATCCATGCTCTACTGAGCACTTGTAAATGAAGGAGGTATATACATGTATTATCTATGTTGACACAAATCTATTATGAATAAGCATAAGGTACATTCACTCATAATCTGTTTATGGTGTTAGAGAAGAGAAACAGTGTAGAGGCAACAGCCTACCCTTCCTCAGGGAAATCTAGACAATAAACCGATTACTAATACTTTTTTTAATTTGGTGGGGATTTGTGAGCAGATATGTAACCTTAAGTCTTGCTTGTGTTGAAGTTTCAGTGACACGGTAATGGCATTATGTTGGTAAGAAGCACAATAAAATGCTCTGAAAGCAATTAACTAAAGAGCATGGTAGTAGCATGATGTTAGACACAGATACAAAGTCAGCCTTCCTGAGATTTTGATTTCACGGTCACAGGTTGCTACAGTCCATTCACCTAATTTTCTTCCATCTGCCCTTGAGCTACCTGACATTTGGCTGTGTGCCCCTGTCAGTGCATCAGCTCAGAGTCCCAGCACAAAGTCAGGGATTGCTCCAGTCAGGGGTGGCTCCCGGACGTCTTAAGAATGAAACTCATGATTCTTGTCACACCATCCACACCACTATCACCATGTCAGTATTGGCTAGTTAAATAGAAACTGTTTACATCCAGGACACCCAATCCTGCCAGTAAGCAGAGACTGCATCAATAGAGATGAACAGCACTAACAAGAAGAGGAGGAAAACAAAGAGGACAGAAACAAAGCTTGCACAGGTTCTGAAGAGAGGAGGGAAGATCTCCCCCTACTTTAGCAAGGCAAAGAAGGCTGTGCTCCTTCACACACTCCCTTTAACTAAACTATGAAGTGTGCTCATTATATTAAGTACATACTCTCAAAATAAATTGGCTGTATATACACGTCACCCTATCGCCATTGACACCCATCAGACTGGGACACTGGGCTTAGATTTGATTTGGAAAAAGTTATAGGGGAGTGAAAGGTTTCAAATCCTTTGAATCGATGTAATCTACAAGGTGAATTTTCAAATAGTATATATCAATACTGCTTTCATACAGAGAAAAGGTTTTGTGTGTAAAAAGCACTTGCTTCACATGGCATTTTAGGGGCTGTTATCTTCTGACATTTAACATTTGCTTCTTAATGGCAGCTGTAATAATCAAACAAAACTGACGGGTCAAGTAACTTGTCCAAATAATATCAGAGAGGCCCCTCTGCTTTCTATATTCATAAGAGGAACTCTGCTGGAGGCAGTCATTTGTCATGGTGGAAAGAATTAACTGCGACCCTTTAACATTTCATCATTAAAATTATGGGGGAAAATAACAGTTTATATGATGATCCTGAATTCTACAGTTCCAAACTCAAGAACAATGGTAGTCCTTGTGATTGGAAAAAGATGCTTTCAAGCCTTGAAGGGATTTAGTAAGGGTTAGTGGATATGATGACGGCAAGTTAGAAAGACAACTCAGAGCAGTAGAAGAGGAAAGCTTGGATTTCAGCACGTGATGCCCTTGACCAAAAATAAAAATAAGCATCCCATGACCTCACTATAGCCACTTTGGACGAGTTGGAAAAATCTTTCTGTCATAATACATATGATATGCAGTAAAGACAAAATCTCTTAAGGCTTCAAAGCACTTCAAAATCCTTAATTAAGGCTCAACAACAAATACTAGAATGATGAGAATGCATTTAAAAAAAATAGTAAAATTAACTGTCTTTTGCTACTGAAGAACCACAGATGAGAAAATGGATATGTAAGCATGGAAAAGTCAGGAACCATGGGAATAAACATACAAGTAAACCAGATTTCTGCATTACTACAACCCAAGTGGAAAAATGTCATGACAAATTTGAAGAACACCACTGTATGTTGGTAGAGAATCCCCAGATAGCATGGCCATGTGTTTGGTAGTGACTCAAAAGAAGAAAATGCCAGGTAATGCTATTTCCACTTCTTTGGTTTATTCCACATAAATATTGACTTGTCTCATTCTGTTTGTAAGGTAGAAAAAAAAGAGAATGTATGACCTTAACTTGTCAGAGACCAAGAAGGTGTCATGTTGCTAAAATGTAATAATTCAATGGTAACCCAGGAAAGTTATTTCTTTTTTAAAATTAAATTATAATATAAGCATTTTCTTATAGTACTTTTTTAACAGCCATTTAATAAAATACAGGAAAAAATAGATTCTGTAATAACATATAAGCTGAAGAATGAAAAGGAAATTATTTACTCATTTCTGTTACATGCTCCGCTCCCTGTTTGTCTCTAAAACTGTAGCTTCTGTGGCCAGTCTCCTTAACGTAAGCTCAGATATTTTATCCTACATATAAAAAATGAATTATAATGATGGCTATATGATCGCAGAGATGGATTATAGGATTTTCTACACTGGAAACAGAGAAGTATTTTTTTAACTTTTTAGCAGTTTTTACATGAATGAGGGGAAAAATAGGAATGAACAATTGTTACCTTGTTACACTTGGCACATGAAAAAAACCAAATGTTTGTCTTCTATAAAATGTAAGATTGTAAGTTACTACAACTGAGAATTAGCATATCATTTTGCTTAAGTCCTTAGGTATTCACTTAAATTGTCAGGTCAATTCCAGTACTATTGTAACAAGGAGCTGAAAAAAAAATATGCTAAAACATTAAAAACATTTTTAACTGACCCTCAGAGATAAAAAATGGAAGTGAGCTGTGGATTTTGATCTAAAGAGAATTCTTCACTGGCTGATCTTTCTGATTAAGTCCTTTAGGCAAGAAATAGCTTGTTTTATAATATGACGTCTAGAAGACCATCCTTCATCTGTAGAATAACAATCACAACTTTGCATTTCTTTAGTAACCTTTCTTACAATAGGAGTATAAAGAAATTAGTTAA
The DNA here is from genome assembly GCF_000696875.1 of Nestor notabilis. Taxonomy (NCBI): domain Eukaryota; kingdom Metazoa; phylum Chordata; class Aves; order Psittaciformes; family Psittacidae; genus Nestor; species Nestor notabilis. The sequence goes on along the minus strand of NW_009913686.1, from coordinate 9,291 downwards.
TATCTAGTTAATATCAATGGAAAGCATTCCACCAAAGGACCTAAATAAATAGCTACCATAAGTCATAGAATTTTTTGCATATGTAAAATACCTTAGAAAGCCATGAAAATTATCTCATGATCTGGTAATAAAGAGACTGCATAATTAAATTGCTGCCATTATACATTCAGTAATATTTCATACATTGTCTTGGAATAAAGGAAAAATGTTTTTCTTAGCAACCTGATGAACTTTGGCTAACACACCAATGGACGTTACTCTCTTCTTTCTCTGAAACAGCTTACAGGGCTTGAAATTTCTCCTTGCCTCCTGCCAGAAACACAGAGTATACTTACAAATGATTAATGTTTCAGCAACATGCTGAAATCCTAATGAAGACTCTTACCCCCACTGCACTGGACTTCTACAGAGGGGGGATATATCATATGAGCTGAGGGAGCAGCTATCTGGGGCTGAAAAACCAGATTTGCAGGAACAAGTACTGCTAGTTTGCTGGGCAGGGCTTTATAGTTTTTTTCCTTATATCACACTAGGTAAGTGACAAAGAACCTACCAGAGAACATATGTTCTTTTTTCAATGACAGACAAAAGAGACAGATTGAGGAGAACTGGCAACGAATGAGGAAAAAAAAAAATAGTTGCATACTTCAGTTTAGTGGGGTTGGAAATTTCCCAGCTGAAACGCAATTGAGCACTATATGGTCATATGCCTGCACTCCCATGCATGTCTCTCTAATCTTTCTTTTAAATACTCAGCCATGTAAAATTGCTCAGTTTTATAGTCTTCAGAGTAGGTTAAGTGTAAATCATAGAATGACTATTTTTATAAATGCTAATCTTCCTTTATTTGTCAAATTTAAGACAGTATAGACCTACAGACTGTTTCTGTTCATTCGTTCAAAAGCTGTTTTAATCTGTTAACCTAGTGTCATGCTTATACCTACCTACAATTGTGAATTTGATCACGTTTAGATTATCTTTAATATTGTAAAATTCATAGTAGCACTGTAAGCATAGACAAGTCACTATGTAGCTGCAAGAGCTTTACGCTTTATTAGCCCCATTTGTCTTATTGAAATTCTGCTCCGTTGATCAACAAGTTACACAGCTACATCTGGCCTGGATGTGCCACTCAAGCTACCTGGGTTCTATTCATTAGTGTATTGTGCACCATTTACAACTTCGTACACATAAAAAGTTCAGGACCCACCCAAAGGGTCTACACGCTCCAGCTTTACAACACCAAACAGGCTTTTGGTTTGTATGGCAAAAATTAACTCACTTTTTAACTGGAGGGCAGGTAAGCCAAGTAAGAAGGGAAGTTTCCACTTAAAAATGTGGCTGCAAGTAATTTCTAAAGACAAAAATAAAGCTAAAGCTTATTAAAAGCAAATTTCATTCAGCTAAACTCAACCATGCTTCTGGCACACCTTCTTGCCAAAAAAGTAAAGACTCTAACAAGACAACCAAACATTTGGCATATTGCATTCAGCGACACAGTATTCCCTATATTTACTGAGTCAACATGTGCTCCTTTTCCTTTTAAGTCCATAGACGACAAGACACACTGCCTACTGGACCTCAATATTCCTAATTTTGTGCTAAAAATGCACATTCAAAAGCCAAACTTTTTAAGGTTTCTGATTTTTAGAGCATTTCCCATTAATTAGGAAAGATATGTTTATATTTTGCATTATAGTTAGTATCATCTGTATGCCTTTTTGAAAGTTTAGGATGAGTATCAAGTCTCATTAAACCTCCAAACTGATAGTTTTGGCTAGAATCTGGTATTGTAGGCCAACAGCTGCCTTCATTTACAGCCAAAAAAGGCCTATCCACTTGAACTGCAATGAAAAGTTGAATAGGATTGCAGAGATAAAAAGAACAATAATTTGATTCTGTTTTGGGAAATGATTTTTCATGCTTCCTGTTATTCAATGCCCCATTAGATGAAGTCCTGAAGTGGAGCACCCAGTACAAGTCGGGCCTGTGTTTACAAAGAATGGCTAACTGTTTGCTTTTTCTATGGTAAAGGTAGAAGAAAAACCACCTACCAGGGAAGGAAGGCAGTGTTCTCTTTGTGGGGTTTTCTACTATAATAATACTATTACATACTTAACAGGCTTTCTTTATCTCTCCCTAACTCCACTCTCTCCTCACCACCAAAAAGCCCCCAAACAAAGCAGAAGATATACAGGAGCGAATAATTCTTTTCCTAGAACTAAGCAGCTGTAACACAACTGCCTGGACAAGGTCTGCATAGGTGAAGAATAAGGATAACCTTTTTATAAATGTTACAGTACCTTAAGCTCCTTTTATCTTCACTGCTTCAGATCTCGTCAGTAACGCCCAAGTCCAGAGGACTAGTATCTGTCACCCTTTACTGTATCGCACCTGCTCTGCATCGAACCACAGATACTTATCGAACTTTATTCATCAATGTGGGAGCAATCTTTGAACAATGACAGGATCAGGATCACAGTAAAAGTGCTCACTAAACCAGTAAGCACTTCTAGTAAATAACAACTTATCAATACCTGAGAACACATACGTAAGTAACAGCCACTGCAGAATGCATCTTGGCCAAATGCAAGACCATCATCAGCACCCTTAAAGCTTCATTTGCATATATATATACACACAACAGCCTTAAATGCAAAGTAAGGAAGAGACTCGTATGATATCAAGAGTAAGCTCACACGTCTTTTCAGCTTTGAAACACTAGGAAAGGTATTAGGGATAATCTGTGATGGGCATCACATCACGAATGAGTTCAGTGGTGGCTATATGGGTGTTAAGGTATGAGAATCACACACAAATTACAACATAATGTTGTCTTAGGTACTTCAGGATGAATTACTTGTAGTACCTTCATTTGACCTGTTTTGTAAATTATTTTCTACCTCAAAGGCCTCAAATTCCCTTGGCCTTACATTATCTATACTTCCTCCTCATAAGGTAACCAAAGACTCATAAGATTTGAGGGCTAAAATAAGCAACACCAAGACTGAGAGCAGTAATATGTTCCTAGTGACAGTGACACATCTCTCTGCAAGGAACTGTGGACCAAATAACAAAGTGATTGTGAAAACCAAAATCCTACAGACATTCATTTCTGACAGCAAGAGACCAGAACTTCTTACTCTTCTGAGGAGCTACTACCTAGAGTGTGTTGACCTCATCATTCCCAACAGCGGCATGATGCAAAACTCCCAATAGATTGGCCACACACTCCCAAATTTCTTGGTATAGCTCCCTGAAGAGTACTGTTCTTTGACTACAAGATTATATTTCTTCGGTCTAAATTTATGCTGCATGGTCTTACTTTCATAGTGCTACACTGCATAAGTTATGAGTTGCAGATTTGGGTAAGATGAGAATTTATTTAAGAGAAAGGAAATTGCATGAGAATATCAGCTGATATATAACTTGGTTTTAGTCATTGTGTGAAGATTAAGTGTGTGTATCTGCGTGTGTGCCTGCTATAAAAATGTTTTCAAGTTTTTGTATACCATAATTTTTATGCTATGAGCACTAATTATCTTTTAATATGGAAAACTGGAATGATTAATATAGTTTAACACATTGCATGAGATCTTGTTTTTGCAAGACAGCTTGCTTTCTGTTTATTCTCATCTAGATGTTTAATGAAGTGACTGCCATATCACACAAGTAGATGGGTTAAATGAATCAAACACAACATTTTGGCTAATGAGAAGAATTTACAGAAAACTTATCTAAAAGGTTAGATTTAAAAAAAAAAACAGAGCTGTAACAGCAAAAATTTACAAAGGTCTGTATTCCTCAGAAAGTCAGAAATTCTTATGAAAATATAATGATCAAAAGTGTCACACAGAAGAACTCTCAGTAATTATCAAAAACTTCAATATTGTCTGTAAGCTGTTACACTGTAAAGCCTAAAACCTGCATTTTTTTATTTTCTCACTTTTCCAAACATACAACTAAAGAAAGACTGAAACTGCTGCCAGATTTTTTTAAACAATGCACTGAAATGATTCACATGAAAGCAGCTGAGCTTTTCCAACTTGCCAATATGGGGTAGTTACAAATTTTTTTGTCTCATTTCAGCCTCAGTGCATTGATCAATTGAGCTCCCTTAATGACATTACCTGTATTACGTAAATGTCAGAGTTTTGTCCCAGTGTAGTTCAGAAGGGTGGTGAGACCTTGAGTGCTTATCTATCGGCTCTGGTCACTGGGAGCCCCAGACTCGCCTGCCTAGCTGGGACCTTTGCAGGATACAAGAGAAAACTTGCTGTTGAACTAAAACCTGCTACATTCCTAGCAAAGCAAACAAACAAATCTGTGAGCATTAGAAATTCTCTAAGTTTTGTTGACGGAATTTCTGAGCATCAGAAAGAAGGAAGGAAGCAAGGCCTTTTAAGCCAAGGCAATACAGTAACGTCTCCATACTCTAAGGCTAACTGTAAACCAGTTTTACCTGATTCAGGCTTTTGCCAAGAATGAAACAAACATAATTATACAGCTCAGTAACACTCATAACTCAGTGAATTATCTCTGGATAAAAAAACACAAACATTTTAATAGATTCACTAGCAGAAAGGTCTGATGCTTGGGCACAGAAAGAAAAGGGCTGATCCCATAGCATGCTCTCTCCAGCCTGAAATCTGGCATGTACTGTCCTGTTTGCCTTTCCTCCAAGAACTGCTGTGATCCCCTGTCCCATTGGGAAGGCAGCAGTTTCTATATGCTCACCAGAGCAAAGCCACCAGCTGCAGTGGGTGCGGGTGCCTCTGCTGCCCATACCAACTCCTGTGCTGGCTAGAAATTATTGTCAAATGTGGTTTCAAGATTCCAGCTCTATGACAGTGTTTCTCAAAAATTCTTCCAATTTGCAAACAGGCAGAATGTGTGCTGGTGGGGTTTTCAGTGGCTATCATGCCTGTATCAGCAAGAAACCCTTTTAACCTTCCCAGGTCTCAAGCTTACACATACAATCTCTGTGAGGCCACTCAGCAAGTAGAAAGCAGGAAAATAACTGAGAAAGAGGCTTTCCTCTTTTAGTTAGGAACACTTTCATGCACCTATAGCTTTCAACAGAAGTAACATTACAATATTAAAAAATGAAAATAAAAATAGCTGATTAATGATGCCAGAAGTACAATCAACTCAACACAACTCTGTACATTAGGTAAGTACACGCCGTAAACAGTAACAGACTAGAAAAACCAGACGAGTGGAAGTGATTGCCTGTAATTGTAGGTTGACACCAAAATTACTGGCTTCAAGATTGGATTTCGTGATAATGTAAATCACTCCCTGTTATTCTTTTCTTAGCAGCCTGTCTTATGAACTGCCTGAAAGAAGATCGCTAGATTCCTCTGTAAAGAAAATGGAAGTAAATTAAAAGTATTTCCCACTTCCATTAATATTTCTGTTGTTACTGTTAATGAGGTTCAGGGTTTGACTCTTGGTTTTCAACATTCCTTTTACAATCTCAGCTCTTAATACAAATTATAGAATCACAGGGCATTTAGGTTGGAAAAGACCTGTAAGATCATCGAGTCCACAATTCATGCAGTACTGCCAAGTCCAACACTAAACCATGTCCCTAAGAGCCACATCTACATGTCTTTTAAATACCTCCAGGGATGGTGATTCATACTACTTCCCTGGACAGCCTGGACCAATGCCTGACAACCCTTTTGGTGAAGAATTTTTTTCCTAATGTCCTAATATCCAATGCAAATGGTGCCACTTGGGGCCACTTCCTCTTGCCCTATCACTTTTTACTTGGAGAAGAGACCGACACCCACCTCGCTACAACCTCCTGTCAGGTAGCTGTAGAGAGTGACAAGATCTTCCCTGAGCCTCCTTTTCTCCAGGCTACACAACCCCAGTCCCCTCAGCTGCTCCTCACAGGACTTGTTGTCTAGATCCTCCACCAGCTTCATTGCCCTTCTTTGGACACTCATTGTATCTCCATGGTAGCTGCAGACATTCATTGTCAATAAAGGCATGCTCTGGTCACCTTACCAGTGGTCTCCACTGATGACTTGCTTTATTATTGCTCCTTCTTTGCAAGACAAATATCTATTAAAATGTTTGTGGTTACAATTACCTACTGCAGTTATGTATCATGACTAAGGATTTGGTGTAATTGCAAGGTGCTTTTTTGTTTTCCAGCTTTCATGACAAGCAGCAGAACAGTATATGCTTTGGAAACAAGATGCAAAACTCCCTCAGAGCCATTTCTATCATGGGAATCCCTCATAACCAATCAACAACCAAATCACAGTTAACATGCTCATGATCAGAAAGCCACCTCTCTGTCTTTCCTATAAAATGCAAAGAGAGAGGGAAGAAAATACAGCAGAGATACAGGCACAAAGACTGGTTTTACATTTGCATTTTGGCTGAGAGCAGCAGAACAATTTTGAAGCAAATTGATCTTCCCCACTTACTGCAGGCTGGTGTGGTTCACATAGCTTGATTTGGTGAGAATGAATTCGGCTCTGTGCAGAGGAAACAAAACCATTTGCTCTTCTGCAGGTGCAGAGTAAGTGCTCTCCACCCCTAATGAGTGCTTGGCCATTTATACAGCCTCTAACAACATGCCTGGTGAAGATGTTTGGCCTAGGGCACCAAACTGAATATTTTAAACAGAATTATACCACATTCAGCATAAGAAAAAGCAAAATCATTCCCAAGATCGACAGCAATTTCATATGCATGGTTCAGCATTGCTGGCAATCTACACAACTTGGGTCCTATGGACCAAAAACTGTATTTGTTACTGCTCTCCAGCAATTAGTTACAACACACCTCAACACAACTGAGTGCCAGAATACAGCATCTTTGTAATGGAGGGTACTGCAGAAGCAAAGAGCCTTTGGAGATAGCCCAAAATAGTAATTACTTAATACCCAGTTGATCAGAACATGAATGAAATAAACAGCATGGTTTCTGGCAGCATGATAGGCATTATGAAAAGCACCTTAGTTATTAAACAATCAAGTAATACTTATCTAAGGAGCTCACAGCACCAGATAAGAGACTAAATAACTAAACAGGGAAAGACACAGGATACAGGCAAAAGCTATTATCTTGTCAGATCTCTGTGAGATTTTTCTGGAGATAAGTTAGAAAATGTTCTGTATTACCCTGTCAAAAAAGTAAATACTGTGGCTCTACACTGTGCTACGTGACACTGCACATCAGAAAACAAACCGTCAGGAAATGCACGCATGAAAGTTGTTCTAATCATAAATCAGACAAAACCCCAACACAGTAGTATAATACTATGGTTTAAAAATATGAAATATAACTTGATTAAAAGCCTCCTTATTTATGAAGGTTAGATTAAAATTTGCACTTAAATAATCTACTATCAAGGAAAATTTGGAACAGAATTAAAAACATTCACCTGAGACTCAAGCTCTTTTACTGTGGCTAATAAGAAGATTTCTACTTGATTTTTATTCTCAGGAGACAATGTTCAGAAGTAACTGGATCTGTGCTTCAACCAAGTCTAGGTAACCCAATGAAATTTGAGGCTGTAAAAAACATTTGGCCAAATCTATCTGGTCAAAGCTATTACAAAGGTTTGATCTTGAGAAAGGCTAAGCACCTCATAAAAAGCTGATATCCTCAGCTTCTGTATATACAAACCAACAACAAAAAACAGTTTTGGAAATCTCTACCACACTAATTCATGTTACTTTAAGAAAAGAAATACCACTATCATGTAAACTTGCACATGTTTTCGCATGCTCTGGTTGCAGATGTGATGCATCTTACCCTGATGCACTGAGGTCCTGAGTAATTATCAGACTGGATAACCCGTGGACTTCACCATGTATGGGCATGTTGAACTCCTAAAGACAGTGCTAGGGTAAAAACTCTCATTATATACATGGAAGTGGCCACAGACACCCTTCAGAGCAGAGAATAAAAGAAAAACTCTTATTTGCCAACAAAGGTTTTCTGTAGAAATAGTATTTGCACCAAACTGTCCCCTAGTAACACCATTATTACCTCAAGTATTGGGGCACAAGCATAGAAGCTAACATCCATCATTGCTCACACAGGAAAGAAGGAAGGCATTAACCCAGGAAACTGGGAACTAGTAACAAAAAAAAACAACAAAAAGAGGAGGAAGAGGAAAATTAGCAGCCAGGGGATTCCTCCTAAACCCGATGTCCACACCCAGAACCGCTTCACAGTTCTGCAGGAGGCTAATGATGAAATACCCACCACATCAAATGAACATCCTGCTGATGTACTGGTAAAGAGGATCACCACTGGTGCCTCCAGGAAACAGCAGCAGGTCATAGTAGTTGGTGACTCGGCTTTGAAAGGCACAGAGGCATCATCTGTCAGCCTGACCCAGTCTTGAGGGAGCTGTGCTGCTGACCAGGGCTCAGCTCAGGG
>NW_009913686.1:0-665 GCF_000696875.1 Nestor notabilis | reverse complement strand
AGGCATTAACCCAGGAAACTGGGAACTAGTAACAAAAAAAACAACAATAAAAGGAGGAAGAGGACAATTAGCAGCCAGGGGATTCCTCCTAAACCCTAAACCTCTTCACAGTTCTGCAGGAGGCTAATGATGAAATACCCACCACATCAGATGAACATCCTGCTAATGTACCAGTAAAGAGGATCACCACTGGTGCCTCCAGGAAATGGCGGTGGGTCATAATAGTAGGGGACTCTACTTTGAAAGGCACAGAGGCGCCCATTTGTCGGCCTGACCCAGTCTCGAGGGAGGTGTGTTGCCTGCCAGGGGCTCGGATCAGAGATGTTGCTGAGCGGTTGCCTGGCCTGGTAAGCCCCACTGACTATTACCCCCTTCTAGTGGTCCATGTGGGGGCTACTGATACAGATACAGGTAGCTTGGAGACCATGAAGAAGGACTACAGAGCCCTGGGAGAGGTGGTTATGGGCTCTGGAGCTCAGACAGTTTTTTCATCGATTCTCCAGGATAAAGGGGAGGACCTTAAAGCCAGGCACATTTGGCAGCTTAATGAATGGTTGGAACAGTGGTGCCGTAGACAGGGGTTTGGGTATTTAGAACATGGGACGCAATTTGGGAGGCCAGACCTACTGGAGGTTGGTGGAGTTGGTCTAAAAAAGAAGGGGAAG
>NW_009913685.1:16063-17985 GCF_000696875.1 Nestor notabilis | reverse complement strand
CACTGCAACGGCCGCGTCCCCTCCCGACCGCGAGGGAGCTGGAGCCGATTCCGTCCACGACCTGGCCGCTTTTGAGCGAGCCCTCTCGTCATTTCTCTCCTTCATTCTTCTCCTTCTTCTTTCCTGCCCCTCCCCCCACCCCAGCCCCTGGACTGAACCCGTCGTGCTGCGGCCCGGCGAGAGGAGCAGCCCCACGTGCTTACAGAGCGGCAGGACGGGATCTTACCGTGATAACGGGACCTGCTTTCTCTCACATGTGGCTATTCTGAATTACGCAATTCTCACTTCTTCTGTAACTAACTGGTCAGACACAGAACAGATGATGATTTACGATACGGAATGTGCAACTTGCTACTGGAACACCGGGGACATAAAACTAATGATAGCCACTGTGATGTTGACATAACCAAGGTTTATTTTGCAGCATTCTCACCTAATTCCCTCTTTTTTTTTCTTCCTATTTAGTGAAAATAATGCTTCATGCCTGTTGCTTTATGCATGTGTGGTGTGTACCTGTTCTATAAAAGATATTCAAAGTAGAGCATGTAAGAGTGGACTCTTTCATCTGAAAAGTGAAAATAAGATTTAAGTGTCTTTGATGTATAAATTGTTTTTACCTTTCTCTGTTATTCAAACAACAGCAAAAAACCCCAAATCAGTTCCCTTAACCTGAGATAGCTGTTTGTGGCCTCATTAAACTTGCAGATGAATTTCCCTTCTAGGCTTCTGTACTGACTCCTTAGCAGTGCATATGTATGAAGTAGTGGAGATGTTTATCCTTTAGTCACTAGTCACATACTAAAGGTAATTCTTAAGCTTAATGAATGCTATTGCATATTCTTAAATAATTGAATAGGTCATATTTTGGCCATTTACCCATAAACTAAAGCTCCACAAAGAATCTTAAAGCAAAAAAAAAAAAAAAAACAAACCAAAACAAAAAACATGTGTTGCAGCTGTGCTTCAAAAATACCTCTGATTGTGGGTGATTCTAATACTTGATTAGAATAATGAACTTTTGGAAGTAATGTGTCCCCTTAAGTTGGGTTAGGTGATTGTACTGGTGGTGTATTTGTGGAGGTTTTTTTGGTTTGTTTTCTTTTTTTCCCATTAATGCTAGGTCATTAGCCACTAAGAAATAGTAGCGCTTTAGTAAAACACATTATACAGGAAAAATAGGTGAAGACGTTATTTTTCCATAATGAAGAGCTCCAAAACTGAGCCTCTGCACAGTTCATGAGTGGTAGGACTAAAATATTTGGCACTGCAAGAGCACCAATTTTTTTTCTTTCGGTGTATGTTGGCTTTAAACATTTGTTTTCCACTACAATTTATTGTTACAGGGTATTTCAGTTACTAAAATCTAATTGCTGAGTAGTCACAAACGTTTTAATTTTAAACACAGATATGAGTATTTCAGATTTTAAGTACATAGCAAGTTTCTGGTTTTTACCTCTCTCTCCAGGAAACACATGATGAGCATGATACTTCAACTGAAAATGCAGATGATTCTAACCATGATCCTCAGTTTGAGCCCATAGTCTCCCTTCCTGAGCAAGAGATAAAAACTCTGGAAGAAGATGAGGAAGAACTCTTTAAGATGTAAGTAGGATATTTCTAAGTTAATGTATCTTAAGTGTTTGTTAGGCTTAAATTTGAATGTGTCTATAAAAAGCTAGGTAACTTGTTAGGATTCTCTGTCTATGAAGTGGTAGTCTAAGATGGTAGTTATTCACTGTGATGCCAGAGATTGAGTGGGGGAATGATTGATAATAGTGCCCCAAGAAACTCTGAAGTCTGGAAAAATAGAAGGAAGCTGATACTGCAAATCTGTTTTTAATATTGTTTAGCCTAAAAGAAAATATGGACTTGGATAATTAGAGGCTTGAAATTGTGTGTTCACAGTATAAAACAAGTATCGC
>NW_009913685.1:0-16032 GCF_000696875.1 Nestor notabilis | reverse complement strand
GGGGGGGTTGCGGAAAAATGAGATGTATGTAGTGTTGCTGCCATGCGTGCCCAGTTGTAAAGGGTGATGTATGATATGCTGAACCAATGAAGGCAATATTTGCAGTACAGTATTGGGACATTTGTGGTAGTACCTTTCTGTTGTATTAAATGTAGTTTTATCCTTAAATTAGGCTTGTTGTCAAATCAGGACAGCTTGTTTAAGATGTATGATCTGTCTGAAGAAACATGTAGTGTTAAGCAGTGTTTTGAATGTGATCCCTGATGTGTTTGCTTTAAATAGGTTTAAGAAAATACTGCTTTTACTTAATCACAGAAGGGTATTGTTCATCTGGAAGAGTGATTTAAGTTCTCTTTATACAGATTCTGGTAAAAACTAAAGCAATGGTCAGTTTTTGGCAAGCTACAAGCTGGTTATCAACTTAGGGGAATTGCCTACTGAGTGCCCAGCTGGACTTTCAAGGGAGGACTTGCTTTGGAACCCAATAGTTGTGCATCAGAGCATCTGTTAAGAGTATCATGTTCCAACATCCTTTTCTTGAAACACCTGGTTTATTACAAGTCCTTATCCCTTGCTCTCTTATATTTTCATATAAATATATTCTGTAGTGCGAGTAGGTGCCTCCTTTTCTATAGCAGTCTCAGGAAGTCTCTTGGGTCAGTTTTGACTAATGTCCCAAACTACTGTTTCTCTTTTGGCATAATACCATCTTGGAAGACTAAACAGTGATGTTCTGAAGCAGGTGTGTTACGCTGCAGTGCAGCACTAGGCTTCCTTTAGTCCTGATATAAGAAAAGCAACAACTTAAGTTTTAGGAGTTAAAAGGAAATGAATGATTCTAGAGGGTGAGGCACTTTGTTGTTAACAGTTGATCAAATATTAGGCTTGGAATTATGCAAGAGTATTCTTAGCGTCAAGGTGTCAGTTTCTTGAATTAATAAATATTGCTGGTTGGATGGAGCAGTTGTATTCATAATACATAGAAAAACTCTATCTATAGCAAAATGTGTTAATTAGCTACCTTAATTTAAAAGGTACTTAATTTAAAAATTTGGCCTATGCCAAATACATTCATCATCCCCCAAAAGTGTGTCCAGAACCTGCTGAATTTTCGAATATTGCATATTTCCTGATAGCTTGTCACTAAATATGAGTTTCTACTATCAGTTTCTCCATCTGAATGCTGAAGCAGAACAGGGAACCGTACCAAAGTATTTGTTTTCTTTCTTGTGCATGGCTTTTAGAACAACCACCATACTGATCGAGTCTGCTGTTTTGATAAATGTTTTTACATGCAGGCTAACTTCTTGAATTCTCTCTTCTTCAAGGCGAGCAAAGCTATTCCGATTTGCATCCGAGAATGACCTTCCAGAATGGAAAGAACGAGGAACTGGCGATGTAAAACTCCTGAAACACAAGGAGAAGGGAACAATTCGCCTCCTCATGAGGAGGGATAAAACCCTAAAAATCTGTGCAAACCATTATAGTATGTTATACTTTACTACTTGTTCTTAAAAATAAGCTTGTCAAAGTGTACATTGTAGATTAAGTACTTGGTATCTTTTTTAGTAGCAGGTAGAGAACTCCTGTGTGTCTTTAAAGAGGTGTGAAATTCATATTGGACTGTCAATAGAGTTGTCTCTTGCTCTGCACACAAGGCTACAAGCATCAGAAACAATTGAGTGCTTATTTTTGTTAATGGAAAGAACCTGTGATTTGTTTTGGTGATTGTCTGCAAGAGTGGGACTAGAAGTTTTTGGGGTTTTGTTGGTTTGGGGTTTTTTGTTAAGTTGTTTTTTTTTTTTTCTTTTTTCCCCCCTTTCAGACTCTGGTAGTGTTCTAAAGACACTTTAAAATTTAGCTGGGATAGGCAGGCATTACGTGATTGACCCCATTCTGTGCATGTGTGTTCTTTTTAATGGTTAATATAGTGTAGGAAATAATAAGAAATTAATGTATGCTGGCCATTTTTGTAAAAGAATGGGAAATAAGTAATCATGTAACAATTTACTACTTTGAGTTGATAGAAGCAATTGCTTAACCGTCAGAAAACATACTGAGGTGCTAGTCTAATCTGTGGCTGCCTTTCTCTGCTTGTGAAATAAACTGAAATGAACATGGTATATTCAGCTTATCCTTTAAAAAGAAGGTGTAGTGAGAGCTGATGGAGCAGGAGGGGTTTGTTCCTTTGATCCTCTGTATAAAAATAAACATGAAAGGGCAAGACAGACTTGAAAGTCAATATAACTAGCAACAAGTAGACTAATTCGGTAATACTTTGTTACTTGCTTGCTTTGGTAATACTCAGGTTTTTACATGAAGAGTACAATAGTATCCTGTGGAGTTAAATTACATTTAGATAAACTGAAATAACCTGTTTGAAGTAGCTTAAGACAAATCTGAAGTCGGAAGCAATAATGCTTGCTTTCTGTGGGCAGATCTCTTCAGAAAGTCAGACTATTCAGAGGGCACAGGTGCTCCTGTTTAGTAATTGAAATGGCAAATGGGAAAGAGGTGTAGTCACCAACCAACAAGAATGGACCTTTTGTTTAGAAAAATAAATGTTGCGCATATGCAAAACAGAATTGGTAAATTTATAGTGTTAGTCTCAAAAGGGGTTTTTTGTGTTTTCCAAAACAAATTGCATTACATTAAACAAAATGTAATTTGATCTCTTAAGTTTAAAAAATGCAAGAAAGTGAATAGACTTTTCAGATTTCTCCCAGATTAAAGAAAGGACCCAGGGGGTGGGGAGATAAAAACCCCTGCTTAAACTTTGCATGTGTGTTATGTAGAAGTCTTAGAGCAGTGTGACAAGTCACATTCTAATTTCTATCAGTCAGGTGAAGTAATTAAAGTGTCTTGGAGGGAAAAGGCTCCATTCACTGGGAAGGATCAAATGGCTTGAACATACGCTGTGCACATCTTGCAGCACTGCAAAATGTATAATGCCTTCCAGTAGAGCTTTAAACTGGTGGGAGAGAATTGAACCTGGTTTGATAACTAATTGTAGGAATAAGGCTTTACTTCAATATTTACCGTAGTATGTGGTACTTTCACTGTGCAAAAGAAGAACGAATGTGGTTTGTCTGGGTGCCCTTTCCTCCTAAACCGCGTGACTGTTCTTCAGAGTTGTGCTTAGTGACTGCATCTCTCCTAGTATCACAGTCATCTGTTCTAAACAAGAATCAAACTCTGTTTCTTAAAGCAGAGAATCTAGCATTCTTTTATACAGTAGTGGTCTTGCATCCTTTTATTTGACAATGTAAGGAAAAGATGGATATGGGCACCATTGTCTTCTATTTATCCAAAAGTATTTCTGTGTAAAGTGCTTTACATAAGCATTGCTGCCAGTTGTCAGTAAGTTGTGGAGGCTGGTGTGGAAAACATTTACTATTGTGCGTTGTACATCTTTTAATGCTTTCCTTTCAGTCACACCTTTAATGGAGCTGAGGCCTAACGCTGGGAGCGACAGGGCGTGGGTCTGGAACACACATGCTGACTTTGCAGATGAAAGCCCCAAGCCTGAACTTCTGGCAATCCGATTTTTAAATGCAGAGAGTGAGTAGACTGGCACTGAACTTAACATTGATTCTATACTGTTAAGTTACACTACATGTCTAAACAATACTGTAAACCGCTGTTGTAGATATGCTATATCTTACCACTGCATGGTAATATTAGCTAATTACTGCTTCAACTGAGAGAAGTTGGTTAATCACTTAACTATATGTGTTGACAAACAGTGTAGTAATTAGGTCTCCAGTAATAGTTATAGAGCTTTCTGCCTCGGGCACTGTTTTTTTGACATAAGCCATTTCACACAGGTGTAATGCCAATCTGAATAAAACTAAAAGCAGTAATACTATGTGGTAGAGATTAGGACATGCAGCTTGCTTTCATTTATCTCAGGTGCTCAATTGTACTTGATTACATGTTTGCATTAGAAGTAAGGAAATGCTGACCTGAGATGTCTGGTCTGTCTGCATTAGCAGAACATCTGATAGTTTTCTGTAATTATTTTTTTGAGTAACATCTTTGTTTTGATTAAAGTAAAACACCCAGTTGAAAGTGCTATCATAGTAGTTAGTGCGTGTTTTTCCAGTAGTGAGTATATTGACTACTGAAACAGAAAGTAGGTCCGTGATTACATATGGATCAGTTAGCTAGGGCTGAATGCTAATGTAGCTTTCCCAGCTCCTTAGGATTGAATCAAAGAAGTGGTTTGGGTTTTTTTTCTTGAAAGAAGAAGTAAAATGAAAGAGGAAAAATGTTGTGTTTCCTGCTTTGCCATTTGCCGCGTAAGGTTAGTGTGTTAGCCACCTCTTCTCTTTACATGCTAGATGGCTAATAATACGGTTGTATATTTTTAAACTAGATGGATTTGTCTATATCTGGGAAGAACTTAGTATATCTTGCTTGCTTCCTTATCCTTAAGTCTCCAATATCATGTTGTTTAACCAAATAAGTCTTTCTGGTCCAACTGCTTCTTAATCAGGAAACTAAACGGGTTTGGTAACTACTTGGTCATCTTTGAAAAGTCTCCTTTCTGGTAGAAGTTGTTCAGCTCATTGAGTGTTTGTCTTGAGGGAGGAGTCCTCTTTGCCTGTTTACACTTGCAGTACTGACTGACCAGCTGACAGGTGAACAGACATAAGCCTACCCTTCAAGTATCCTTCCTTTTTGTGATGCTTGAATAGGAATCGATACAAATACTTCCTGAACTAGTTTCATAGTGGCTTCTGAATTCCTGTGGGGCAACAGTGACCTCGTGTGGTCAGTCAGACCAAGTTGGCATATAGCAAATTACCTTCTTCACCTTTCTGGTGTTAAAACTACCTTGCCTGATCTGCTTTTGTGTCTTGTTGCTTATATTACTTGCGTAGAAACATTGTTTCAACTGCAACAACATGATCAACTGCTTGGAATGACTGTTAAATCACGTGGTGGATTAAGCCAAAACACAACCAAGGTTATGCTTCCTTAGCTGTTATAGTCAGGAACAGCTTGAGTCTGGGCCTTGGGGTGTTGAATTTGAATGCTGTGCTAGTGAAACAGGCTTTACCTTCCATTCTTGATGCTAAGAACCCTAAGTTATGGTAAGGAACTGGAGATCTTTAAGGGTATGATGTAGCTGACACAGGTGGTAGCTCAAAGCTGATCATCAGACTTTTGCACACAGTCATATTAGCAGTGTCTGACAATATATTATTCCTGTAGGCCAGGGACAGCTGGGAGGTAAAATAACTACAGAACAGCTCCTTCTGACATAGTTTTAAATACCTTGCAAAATAAGATGCGTTAGTAGACTTGCTAAAAGAAATAAACTGCTTCCGCACAAGATGCGATTCACAAATTTTGCATAGCATCTTGTATGATTTTCAACTAGACTGCTTCATAAGTGCTTACGCGTTTTGTTTGCACAAAACTTTTCCTCATGTCTTTACTCAAGATTGGAAGTATTCAGTGTTGGAAGGAGGTAAAACTAATGAAAAAATACTTTGTCTTTAAAACAGATGCACAGAAATTCAAGGCAAAATTTGAAGAATGCAGGAATGAAGTAAACCAGCGAGCAAAGAAAGGTAAGGTTAAAAGTCTAAGTGTAGTACCATGTTACTTCTTCTAGGTGTTTGAGTGGTTACAGCACCCTGGAGTACTGTTTCAGCAGACTCACTCTGTACTGAACTGCAGTCTTCAGTTCAGGTGCTTTTTCTGTCTGCGAGAGTAATTGTTCACAGGAGTGACAATCGCCTTCTTTCTCATAGAAGGCTGTTACAATTGCTGTTGGGACATTGCCCTTTTGGAAAGGCTACTAAGGAAGCATTTCTGGTCTATATTACACAAATGAACTGTGAACACTGCAACCACAGTGATATTTCCTCCTTCTAGGTCCCCTTCCCAAATTCTACAAATACATAATTATGCAAGTAGAATGCCTAATTTTTATAGTTAATGTGTATGAAGTTGTAACTTTTCTTCACAGGTCTCTAATAGATTAATGTACTGCCTTGTAGAATTGCCTGTGTCAAGATAGCTCACTACGTAAAATAAACGCCTTCATCTTTCTAAAGTACAGATTATGAGTGGTCTGCACTCAGCACTCATCAGGATATTTAGATCAGTTTTTCAGTCTTAAGAACTTGTATTCCCCAGTTTCAAACTGGGGAACTAGACTTTTGGTTAAGATATGCAAGAAGCCAGGGGCTTGAGACACTGACTTGACTGGTCACTGTATATGGAGTCTCTAACTGGTAGCAGCAAAGGTGACCAAATGTTACGTGTTTCTTAGTCCCTAGGATTAGGCTCTCAAGTGGTATTTCTTGAACTGTGACATCTGAGGTAGTAACCAAAGGGAAAGAAATGGAATTAATCACTCCAGTGCTCAGGGGAGAATTTCTTTACTCTTGTTCTTACTCTAAATACCAGCAGTGTCTCCCCACCCCTCTCACCCTCCACTTCTCTTTCCCCTCTAACAGGAAAATCCATTACTGCCAGTTTGTAACTTTTTTCCCTAATCAATCTCTTAGCAGGCACAGACAAAAATGATAGTGCTGATAAAGTTGCTGAAAAACTAGAAGAGCTTTCTGTAAAGGAAGAGAGCAAAGAATCTGAGAAGAAAGAGACCAAGGAAAAAACTGAAGAAAAGCAATAAATCATTCTGGGCCTTGCAGTTTTTCCTTTCCTTTTCTTTTTTTTTTTTTTTCCTTTTCCTTTTTTTTTTCTTTTTTTTTTTTTATTATTTTTATTTTTACAAGGGACTTTATAAGGAACTGAATTCAACATTCAGGTTGTTTTTTCTAAGCTTTAGTCCTTTTGAAGATGTCTTCAGAAAAATCCATTCCCCAGTCATGAAAATGTACTGTGCTAACTTTCTTTTCCATAGTGGAAACACTTATTTATAGTCATCCAAAAGAGTGAATAAAACAAACTTGAAAATGGGATCAGAGGACAGAACTGAGTTTTCTATGTACTTTAAAAGCTTATGAATACACTTGTTTCATTGGGTGTTGAGATACATATCATCGTACCTGTGGATTAACTAGGTTAACAGGGAAGATTAAGATTATATACAGGTTTCTTACATGGCTTCTAAAACTGTAATATAGCAGACCCTTCATACTTTCTGCTGTGTGGTCCTGAGCAGGGAATGTGTCTGATTTTTGATGTGCAGAAGACTTCTGGAATTGGTATTCCTGCCACACTTTTAATGCTGTTCTATCAGACAGTGAAAATAAAGGTGGGGGAGAAAATGTGTTATGTGAGACTTGAGAAGTATTTTCCTCTTACAAGAGAAAATCTCTGTTTACCCCATGACCCATAAATTTGTTAAATGCTTGACTCTAGCACAAAGTTGATGCTGTGGTCCCAGATCTTCCATGATGTGCTGCTTGCTGACTGAAGGCAGTGGCAGCCTCTTATATTAAGTTGTATACAAAGGAATCTTAATTGTTTGAGTACCTTACTATGAGATTCCTTGATGTCAGCATATCATAGAAGTTGTACTCTAAAATCTATAGGGTTTTTTTTTTTTTTTCAGTGCTTTGGACCTTGCATTGTTTTTACAAACCAGAGGGGTTCTGAAATGCTAAGATGCATGTTGGAACAGTAATATTGTACACACTCAAGGGGTGCTCCCCTTGCCAGAATGAGTGAATTGATCAGATCTTTTCCCTGCAAATGTTTTCTGTTTATCCGGTTTCCAGTTAGTGCTGGAGAGTAGGAAAAAATCCTATAGTGAGCAATAAAATCAACACGGTTTAAAGTCTGATAGTGGTTAACAGCGAAATTCAATTCATCTAATACAAGGATAGCATTAGGATAGGATGAAATTCCTAATACTTCCAAAATAATTATGAAAACTGGACAAAACTTGCTAAACTAAGACTGTATGAGCTTAACATTGGATAGCAAGACCTTTCTGTCTTCATAAAGAGGCTTTCCAAGTAAGTGAGGTTCTGCAGTCTAGCTGAGGAAAAGGTATTTCTTAAAATCCTGTCTTTCTACTTTAGCACTTCCTTTTGCTGCTACAATGAACTAGTCTGAAATCTGGAACTGTAATTAAGGTACTCACTTCATTCAAATGAAGTAATTCCTTTGGTGTTGTGCATGTTCCCCTTCAAGTACAGCAGATGTCAAAAGTCTGCTGATTAACAAAGGTGGTTGAAAGGTAAAGTAAAATGCTCTTTAGTGTTTCTGGTTTGGAAATAAGAAGACAAAGCTATTCTGAAGTACTTAACATTTGAATGTAAAAGCCAAATCTTTATCTGTGAGTCACTGTAAATTCTCTGATCTGATAATGTCAAACAGTGTCTAAATTGATAGAAATGCCATTTAAAAATTTCAAAATAAATTTAAATTTTCATTTAAAGGATTTGCTTTTTATTTAAAGAACTCTTACTGGGAATGCATTTTTAGCCTGCAGGGGCAGCACAGTGATGAAGGCAGCAAAATGGGTGAGTTTAGTTTTGCTGTCAAACATACAGAAGAGGGGAGGAAACACTTAAATGACTTAATTTGTCTTAATCTTAGATATTGATGACTCCTGCTTAATGTTATTTCCCTGTCTTCTTCCCCTCTTTATTTACTCATGCTTGCTTAAATGTTTTCAAGGTATTTCCATTCCTGTTTAGGTTATCTGATCCCTGTTCACAGTTCATGGATTACAACCATCCTTAATGCAAGTCTGCAGTCTCAAAGAGCCAAGATATGAGAGACCACTAGGTAAAATAATTTCTCTGGATAGCATTTGGCTGAAGAATGCTTAGTTTTCTAAACTAAAGGATGGTTAGTCAGTGTTCTGATCACTTTAGAAGCCATAGGTGTGCTCTCCTACAAGTTAAAAAGCAGTAAGTATTTTTAAAGTTGATCTCAGTAAAATAAGGTTTTGTGGGTTTAAGTCATTCTAATGATAAATATTCTTATATGTAACATAGGCTATCAAGAGATGTCCTTGAAATGTTTTTGTAGCTTTCTGTACGCTGAGTAAGAGTTCTAGCTGATGTACTGTCATATTGTCCTCCTGCCCAGGGCTTCCTGCTTTCCTACCATCTTCACTGTTAACAGCGTCACTGAGATGACAGAACGTCATCTGTCTTGTCAGGCAGTAAAAAGTCTTAAAATAATAACTGGGCCCAAAAATTGTAATTGTCCTTTGACCAAAAGGTTGGCTTGTCATGCAAAAGTTCCTGAACCTGTGGGCAACAAATTCAGATAGTATCTGCAGTGTGATAGAAATGTCTGGACTTGTTTGAAGGTATTATATCATAGTAAAAATGGATCATGCAGAAACATCAAATTCATTGTTCAGACACAGTACAGAAATTCACTGAATCTTTAATTTCTTCAGTTTATACGGGTGTGTTGAGATTTGTCTCTAGAATCCTAGAGATAAATTGGTTTCTAAGCTCTTTTGTCACCTGCAGTTGAATAGTGGCTGCTTTCCCTTCTCCCCCCAGTGAGGCACACTAACTTCTGGCATATTTAATTGCTCACTAAAATAATGGGGAGTATAGTTTTGTTAATGCAGCTGGCTAGAGAATAAAGTTGCTTTAAGCACTTCTCGCTTCAATAACAGTGTTGCTAAGAATATGGCTGAATCTTACAGAAAGTGCTTTTAAGAGGTTTTAATCCATTTTCAGTAAAACCAGAACTACAGTAGGATTAGTAAAGCATTGTCAGGTGCTAAAGTCTAACTTGTACATATTCTGCTTGCTTCAGGAGTAGAAAGATGCTTTATAGCCAGGCTCAATAACCCAGCCTTTCTTGGTGCTGAGTTTCTTGTGCATAAGACTGGATGAATGAGTGTCTGAGGACACCTGAATAACAAATTTAATTTAGAAATAGTTAAATTTGATTATCATCAAAATACTATCTTAACAAGTATTTAAGGTCTTAAAAAAAGACTTTTTTTATTATGAAAAATTCAAAGTAGTTCTCTTTAAATTCTGTGTTAACTATTTTGAAGACTAGTAGGTTGGGGTTTTCTCAAGGAATAAGCTAATAGCGATACTAAATGTCTTCACAAATTGAGAATGCCCTGATTTGCTGTATTTTAACACTGTAAATGATTATTATTTTTTTTCCCCATATAATAAGGTAGCTGCTGTCAAACACACGTTCTCTGTGATACCAAAACCTCAGAAAATTAAAATTCTCAGCACTATGCAGACATGAGAGTGTTGTGAATCAGTATTTTTGATGCAACGTGCTCAAGAAATACCTGTATGTAAAGGGCAAAAATAGATGTCTGAATAGTTCTTCCAATTTTAAATGAAAAATGAGGGATCGATCTGTACATACATCTTCCTCATGGAAAGAACTGATAAGGCTGTGCAGAAGAGGAGGAGGAGGGGTGAGGTTTGCAGGTGTACTACCTCTTTTTCTCACTTGGTATTCCATGTAGGTATGTGGTGAGGTATTTGGTTCAGAAGGCATCTGCAGCCTGAGGATGCTGGAGCATCTGTGCTGAAAGAGCACCTACTGGCCCAACCAGCTGTACCAGTCAGGAGGCTGGATTTCCCAGTTTGAGAATCTGTCTGGTCCAGAAGGTGGATGCTGCCTGTGCATTCTGTCTAATGCTGAATCGTGCTGAACTCTTGATTTATCACAACAGAAATGCTATTCATTATGCTGCTTCATCTCTCAATGCATTCCTTTACATGACTTAATGAAAAAGTTTAAAGACAAGACTACCTGATCCAGATAGTTCAGTTCTGATTCAGTTCCAAAACCTCAGCTTGATACCTGTTTAATACTGAATTGCAACTATTTGTGTAGGAATGGAGGTTGTGGGGGAGATGATAACGTTATAAACTGCCTCGCTGTTTTCTGATCTCCTGTACAATTTGCCATCAGTTTTCAGTGCTGACTACATAAACAGTGGTGCAGTAATTTAAAACAAACCTATGCCTCTGTCTGAGGCCATCTTCATTTATGCCCTTCTGTTCCACATACACCTGCCTGTTGCTTTCTAGCAAGCTGTATTTTGTAAGGTGTATATGGCAAGCTAGCGCCTTACCTTTGATTGGCCAGACTAATTTCAAAGGGCTCTTAAATTACTGAGGTCGTCTCTCTGTGTAAACTTGCACTCGTTTAGTAAAGGGAAGTGTGTATAAGGGATTTTTTTAATGGTTTATTTTATAGTTGATTTAGAACTTACTTTAATGGTCTTCCTAATTAAATTTAGGCAGAATTACTCTTTAAAACAGAAGTAAGAGGAATGACCAGTCTTTCACTATCCTTAACTAAATTTTGACAATGTATCATTTTCAGAGTCAGGAGATAATGAAAGATAACTGCAACAGATCAGCGTTATTTTTCTTGATGAAGATAAATTTGAAGTAAACAGCTGTAGAGTGGACTGTACATGTAAGTGATTTTTCAGACCAGCTGATGTGCGAACAAGGTGCTTTCTCAATTAAGCAGCTTAGCAATTACATAATAAGGAAATATTCTTAGTTGTGAAAACTTACAAGCACAGGAGCAAAAAATCCTCCTTATATTTAAGAGTTGAATAGTTACTAGTATCTCTAGCTATGCATCAGATTTACGACCACTGGTGTATTTTCCCAATATGCATATTTAAGTATGGGATATCTCTGTCTGCTTCTATCACAGTAGACATAAACCACTGACTTAACACCAGTTCATATTTGGAAGACTTGTTTATGTAACTAGTTTGCTGTAGTCTCCTAGTGAAAAAGCAAAAATAGTAAAGCAAACTTTATTTTGTGGGAGGTGTCTGATACTGCAAGTATTTAATGAACTTCATAGTCTTAAAGATACTTTCAACTTTCAGGCTGGGGAAATCCAGCTTTTGCAGCTGCTTTTGTTAATTTGTCTTTACGAATTTATACCAGCTGATCCACTGTATTGTAGATATTAACTGTTTCACAAAGATGTGCAATTTACTTATGATTTAATAGAGGAGCTAATGGTGTTACAAGTTCTTGCCTATTCCTGTTGGACTGGCTGTCCTCATCTGAAGTAGCTAGAAGGGTATAGTTTTCTAATGCTGTTTTTTCCACAAAAGCCATTAAAGCTATGTAAATGTCAACAAGGATGGATTGAACACTAAAATGACTGAATATTTTGCATCCTTTGGAAGATATTTTTCAAGGCTATTCTACTAGATGTAATTAAAGTTACATTGTTTCATACAAATAATGCTTATCAGGTTTAATACCTTAATTTGTTTGCTGGTACATGAACCACTGTTTGCTCTCTGAGTTTCAGCAGTATCATTTAGAGTGATACTCAATTCTAGTGGAGAATTACACTTTATTAATGGTTTTAAACAGGATGATTGATGCATCTTCGAAACTGTTCAGAGGCCTACATTATTCACATGGAAGTAGTTCCTTGTGGGGATAGTTTAGGAATCAGTCTGTAAAGTAATTAAGTCTCATAATAAATGCAACTTGACATGCCTTAATCAGTGCCGTTGGAAAATACATGAGTTCTGTTCTAAGGAAATATATGTGTTCTGTTCTAAGCAAATGCTTAGAACCATGGAAAATATGCTTATTCCATGGAAAATATGTATTGGAAGAATCTAGACCATTCCGTGGGATAGCTTATTTAGGCTACTGAAAAGGCATTAATTGGGCAATAATTTTTTGATTTATCTAGTAAGAATTAAACTTGAACAACTAAATGAACACCATCATATTAAAATTCCAATGGATAACATAGTAGGCCTGGCTTGTACCCAGAACTGCCTAGCCTTGCTTGGACTTCTTGCCAGCACCATGCTGCACAGTATGATCCAGATGTGCTCTGTATGGAGCACTGTAAGTTTGAGAGGAAAAAAAAGCTTTTACTGAACACCTCGTTGCTGGTCCTTCAGAGTCTGCCAGTGACCCTGAACAGTTCACAGGACACCAGTACTGCATGAGCTGGCAAATGCGTTTATTGTAGTAAGCAAATCCAGTAAGAAAAGTAGAATTATTTATTCTGGTCATTGTTTAATGACAACAGCTAATATGAGTTAGGAGCTGAATTGCCCAGTGACCAAGAAAAGATTCCAGCTAACATTAGTGCCATGATTTGATGTGACAGTTGCATGACAATCAAGATTTCCTGATGCTTGCTCTGCCATGACATTCATCTTAGCAGCTTTGAGAATGGTACCCTGGCATGTGGCTCCAGCACAGCTGCTGAGGTTGGCCCTTTCTCTTGGGGTAGAACCTCAGAGTAGAATCTTGCAAAAAGACCTGCAATTACTAGCCATACTTTCAGATTATTTTTAGATTATTCATTGCAGCTGTATTTGTTCTTTGGGTAGTTATCAAATCTTTTCCTTACTTGTGCTGCCATTGCAGTTTACCTTGGTGCTGCCAAGATCTTCTGGCACGCTAACAAGGTAGTGTGAATCCAGAAACTACGGTCCTTGAAATAAAGGTGTTCCAGAAAAGCGACCCTGAGACATTCCTATTCTGCTTTAGTCAAGTCTTCCTCAGACATCCTTACTGTTTCAATGGTCAAGTCAAGACTTTAAAGACTTTAAATATACTTGCCTTGTAACAGTGAGATTGAATGTTGCTCCGCTGTACTTTATGCTGTCTTGAAAATAGACCAGTTCTCAAGAACTGGAACATTAGTGGAAAGGAAGTAAGATGAACTGCGGGAATTGTTGGACACCAAATTACAGAACTTTATTGCTTTGTGGTAGGTAATCTACAGTGTATAGCAGGAAAAAGAATCTGAACACACAATTCAGCCTAACACTGTAGCCTTGTAACAGGGAATGACTGAGCCCTCTTTTGGAAATGCTGGTTCTGCATGACTGCACTGTTGTACAGCAGAAGTGTCTTGATCCACAGGATGACTCTGCAGCCCAGGCCAGCTTGCACAGTGATCTTTAAGATCAGTTGATGTTTGGTGACATGCCTTATTAGTTGCTGTGAAAGCTACAGTTCTTTGTGCCCTGATACCATGTACTCGTACTGTTTGTTATCTTTAGTGTCCCTTTATAGAAGTGTTGCATGGCTATGAGGTTTAAAAAAGCAGTCGCTTGCTGCTGAGTACCTCCTTCTGAAACAGGAGTGGCTTGGAAGATTGGTCCTCTAAGTTTGGGCTGTTACAGTGAGACTATGGAGAAGCATTAGTGTGTCTGTGATAAAAGGAAAACCATTCTGAAGGGTGGAAGAAACAGGAGTATTGAATCCTCCCCACTTGCAAAGCTGCCTTTGAGAAGCAAGCTTTCTAGAGCAGTGAGAATGCTCACAGGAAAATATAACTGGAAGTAATGAGGTGCAGCAAACAGAGTAGGAATAGTCTCCTTAAGAATAATTCCTCTATTCACATCAAGGAATGTAACTGCCCCAGAAAAGCTTTGTCCTTAAAAAAATGAAATTTTAAGTAAATTGCCAACTTCCAAATATGTATTTTAAAAATGAGCTTGTGCTTATTGCTCCCTAACTCCTGCTAGAAACTCTTGCTTTCCTTGCTCACCTAGAAGGGATATTGGCATGTCCATGCTAAAAACGCAGATCTGTCACTTAAGGGACAACTTCTTTACTACTTTTCAAGCGTTAAGAAATACATTTGAGTAAGACTCTTACTGTCCTTTACAGGGTGCTAATCAAACTTCATAAGCAGTCTGTAATGCTTTTTACAGTAACATTTTCCAATTTAAAATATCAGTGGAAATTTAGGGTCCTGTTTGCGGCTGAAATTTTTTACCAAGAATGTTGCTTGCGTGGGGAGAGGGAAAAGGGCTTGAACTGATGAAAAGTCATGAAGTCTGCTGATGTCATGCAAGTGGTGCTAAACTAACTGATTACCCGAGTGCATTAGATGTGCTCCTGAAATGTATCTTCCAGCTTAGTTTTGTTGAAAAGTAACCTAGTTTTACCTGCTTGAGACCACTTGTTAGTGTGCATCAACCTGTGGTAAGTGATGGTGATGGAGAGATGGGCTTTTGATCCAGCTGGATATGCCAGTGTAGATGGACCTGCAGCTTTCACATTAGTATGCGGAACTGGGTTCCCTGTTGACCGTTTGATGAGTAACAAGGATTGTAAGAATCATTTATTTCATTAAGCTGGCATGACAAGGAGAGTGAAGCATAGGAACCATTCAATGTCCCCCAAGCATTCAGAAATATCAAGTAGATGTTGCCCCTCCCTTTCCTCAAAAACCTTCTGGCTTTTGTCCTTTTGGATAAAACTTGGCCTTTTAAAAGTTGTTCTCAGAGGGGTAGAGAACACTGTGTGTTGTTTAGTTGTTCCAGTGTTTATCTTTTTTGCAAACTTGCTTATTGTTGGGTTTATTTAGTCTGTTCTTAATACCTTTAGGACTGTGGACTTCATCTAGTCTCTTAATGGAAAATTGGATCTTTTCAGAACAGAAGGGCAAAGTTACTGCTAAGAACACCGAACAAGCTGCGAACGTGGCTTTTGGTGCCTTACACAGTGGTTTATCTGTGTGTTAGCATCTGTAAATGGGATCAGCTGAGGAAGAGAGTAGGAGGGAGGGGGCAAGCTGCAGCTCCTGCTGTTCATTTCTGAGCTTCCAGGCGCCCTTGAACCGTTCCTGCTGCCTGAGGGTCTGCTGCTGACTGGGGATGGTGTCCCCGATGTGAGCCGAGCCGCCGTTCCCACCGTGCTCTTGAGAAAGCCGGTTCCGTGAGCGTTCTGATGTTACCTTAAATCACCTCTTGATACTAAGTGATAGATTTAAAAGGAACATAGCATCATTTCAGTTCTGTTTGCACTCAGGTGTGCATCCTACAATCGGTTACGTATGGCAGAGTGCAGCAGTTCTCCTAATACTGTGAATCCGGGTCTAGCTGAACGGAATGTAGGGTTTATTCCCTGACCTCTATTCGTGCCCAGCTGACCGGTTCTGCATCTGCTGCAGGCAGGCAGGGGCCCGGGGAGCCCAGCCGCGATCGGGGGCTGCGGCAGTGCAGCAAGCGCAGGGCCGAGACATTTCGCAGCCGAGCTCCGGAGCGCTACTGAAATGGGTTTAACATCCCACGAGGAGTCCGGAGAGCTCCATAAACAGCCCTTTCTCTTGCTTTCCTTG
>NW_009913684.1:0-10844 GCF_000696875.1 Nestor notabilis | reverse complement strand
GCCTCAGCACCCTCACAGTGAATGATCCTTATTTTCAACAGAACACACCCCCCAGGAGGGTGTATTGACAGCGTGCCTGGGTTTATCACTTGGGTTCTGTGAGTTCATTTTGAGAGATGCTTGGAGGAACACAGTGATTTCCTCTGGGGTACCAATTTCTCTGTGAATAGAAGCAAAAGCCTTCTCACTGCCCAGTGCCTCATACTAGCTTCTAAAATACATCATGTACTTCAACCACTGTGGTTTACTCCTACTATGAACTGGTCTTCTACAGACAGCATGTTTCTTGGCTCGTCCTCCTGATCATCTTGTGCTGTTGGCTCTGAGCTCCCATCTCTGCCCAAGACACTTACATCAGATTCACGATACCATTTAGTAACATCTCACTTGAATCCAGAGTCATTTGGTATTGAAGCCAGCACACAATTCAGAAGTCCATCACAATCCAGACACATTCCCCAAATTCAGAGATCAGATCCTTGTCCCAGCTCGCTACAGCCACCGAGTCCAGCCAGCATTTTGGTGCCCACCAGTGTTTTTCTCCACAGCTCACTGCTTCGGGCACTGCCAGATCTCCCCGTGGGTGCTCTGCTCTCTTTCCAGGCACCTGGGCAAAGGGCAGCTCATGACATTTTCCAGTCAGCATCTGCTGTTTGTTTTGGCCCTCCTGCAGGTGTTTCCAAATTACTTTTTGGGAGAAACATGGAAAACAAGATTCAGGACGACCTGCTGAAGGAACTGGAAGACTGAAGGTGATAACTCCCCGGCCAGACATCTGCTCTTCACAGCTCCAGTGCTCTGTCCTGCCTTGCTCTGAGCCCCAGTATGAGCACGCAGCACTGAGTCCCTTGGGAGAGGCAAAGGCCATCCACAGTTCTCAGAACTGCTTAGGAGTTTGTCCAGAACCCAACCTCTGCTCTGGAAAACCTGTGACTTCAGAGACAAGTGGGGTTTGGACAAGCTGAAAATGCATAGAGAGCAGCACATTTTCTTTAAATGCACGGATGCTGTTGTAGGCTTCATGAGGCATCAGAAAATGAAAAATGAAGTTATTATTTAGTAAACAAACATTCACATGTAACTGCTGGAAGGTGAAGTCAGAAGTTTGGAGTTGGTTTGCATTTTAACAGACACAGAAGTAACAACAAACTGAGGAAACTTACTTGTCTGTAAGGCTGCCTGAGCAGAGCCGTACAAGTCAGACTGAGAGCCACCAAACTTGCTTATGCTGAGCAATATCCTATTACTCCCTGAATGAGTAAGGCAGTCCTCAATGGAGCTATCAGGAACATGATTCCAGTGAGCCATATACAATTCTGGAGTTGTTTTCTAAACATATGCATTAATTCTTTTATTTTTTTTTTTTATAAAAAGCCCATTATGTTATTTTTGGCCAATGCTCTCCTTTTCTATAGCTCTGATAAAGTTCAGTCTATAAAATATTTCTTTAGCAAGCATTGACATTAGACAGAATAGAGCAAAAGAAATGTATATAAGGGAAAGCCCAGGCTGTGATTAGATGTGTTGAAATAGAAGATGCCCAGACAAACAGTAAAGTGTTTCTATTGACTTACCAGGGAACTTGGTCCTTTTGCTGAAGAGCTACTGTGGGATTTCAGGCATAAATGAGTCTTGATGAATTTTGAGCCAACATTTGATATCAATTAATTATTTGGTAAGTACTGAAAACTGTATACACACTGGGGTAGTCTCCATGTAATGCGCATTTCTCCGGTTTCCATTCCTTGTCATGCTGCTATTGGGGATATTGAACACCTCCTGCTGCGGAATCCCTGCCCTGAGAAAGGGACAGTGTCAGCAGAGCACAGGCAGTGCTGAGATTTATAGAAAAATAAAGACAACTTCTGATACTAAGCAAAGAAAACTGAGCTGGATAAAGAGCTTGCTCGAGTACAATGAAGCTTGTCCCGACCACCACCACCACCTTCTCTCTCTTTCTTTCGTAACAAAAAGGAAAAATGGAAAATCCCCATTGATTGCATTCAGCTGTTAAAATTTTATGATCCTGAGATCTCCAGTTGTCACGAGCACTTCATGTAGTTTAATATGCAGTCGTATTCTTTTCAGTTTCATTTTCTTCCCGAACTTTAGTTAATAAAACACCTTTCAGACAGCCTGTTCTAAGCACTTATAGAGTGACTGGTCTTCTTTTATAAAGAGAAGAAATGTGTGCAGCTTTAAGAACTAATTTGTATACACACACCCAGGCTGTCACCTGTGGGATACCTTGGCACCTAAGGAAGTGAAGTTGCACCCATAATTTCCATTAGCATCAGTGAGAGCACCATTTGTGTGTTTTCCCGTGCGAAGGAGACGTGGGCTGAACAGAAGCTGCTCTTTTCTGATCACCACAGACCAGCCTTGCCATAAAAGGTCGACCCTCCGCCCCAGCCAAGACTCCCCTTGCCTGCAGATGGCTTTGGGCTCAGGCCCAGAATGAATAAATCTCTCTGGACTTTGGAAATTCAGAGGCAAAACAGCACCTCCCAAAGTATTGCATGTTCATTCTCTGTTTCATCTGCAGCAAGCATGGGGGTTGCTATCTACACTGTTTGCACAGTTTCAGCTTGGCTTTCCTAAAGGACTTTTTTGTTGCTCTGTTGGCATAGATAAAATAGCCAGGACAAAAGCAATGCCCACATTTTCTGCTTCTAAATGCACTAACACATTTAGTCTGCCATCAGTCCCGGTTCACTCCTGCCTTGCTGGTGTTTGCCCATGACAGCTGCCCTGCACATGTGGTGGTAGGAGGGACAGGGGTGTGATTCCCTGTGCCAGGGCAGTGTTGGCATTGAGGGAGAGGAGTGACTCTGACATCCACTTCTGCTGTAGAGCTCTTTATTTGCTAAGCACACTGGCATTGCTCTGGCTTGCTACCACTGCTCCTGTGTATGGAAAAAGCCCACCCTACATTAAGAAAGAGTAAACATACACATCAGTAGCTCAAGGATCAAACCAGCTGATTTAATTAAACCCAGAACAAGCATTTCAAATAAGGGAACCCAGAATTATGATTAAGCTGCAAAAGAACCAGAATATACTATGGGCGAGAGGGTTTTGCTGTGCTCTGACTGGTGAATTCTTCCTTTTTGGCCTCGGCATTTCTTTGTATTACTCTCTTGCTTTTGCGGTGTTGAAAATCATCTGGGGAATCTCCTTAATGATGCAGTTTTATGTAAAAGGTAACCACAATACTGAACTAAATATAAAGCAGTCAGAGGAACTGAAAATAAACCGGTTTGGTTTCCTAAGAGGTAGCACTGATAAACGTTTTGGTCAGCCAATATATTTTGTGGACAGTGTTTAAGGAAACATTAGCTGCTAACATGCTTAGTTTGAGGAAGCTTTATCCTCCCTGTGCCAGTATTTATAGTCACAGTTTACTAGGAAGCCTCTGATGATAACATCTTACTGCTTATTTAATCACCTTTTACTCAGCAAAATAACAGTTAATTTGGGTCTGAGAAAGGATGTGGACACCATGGCTGGCTCGGGCTGGGCATTGCACATCTGTGTGCCAGGGAAGCTCTCTGTGGTGTGGGGCTGTGTGCCGCAGCACTGGCCCCTGGGAGAAACACTTTAACTGTTTCCCTGGGGAAAGTGAGCGGCTTCCCTTCACTGTGCTTGTCTTTCACGTTGTACCAGGGGTAGGAAATTGGCTTTAAATATTGCAGGGATTTCAAAATGCAAAAATAGAATGCAAAGGGAAGGGATCACTGTCAGTTGTGGGGGTGTTTTCTGAGATGGAGCTGAATTCACACTGAGGGTGCCGCTCTGTTCAGTAGGGAAGATCCAGCTGACAGCTAACCTTCTGGTATAAAACCACTGCCAGCCTGCCTTTTCCTCTCCTTCCCTGATGGCTTCTTCTTCCTCTCTACACATTTCACTCCCTCCTCCTTAATAAATCCAGCAACAACAACAAAAAAGAACAGGGGGGAAAAAGTGCAACTAACATGACAGCTGTCACACTCACACAGTTCAGTCCTTGCCTTCCCTTTCTCTGCCACTGTCTTCAGGCATAACCTCCATGAACCAGAGAATGCCCCCAGCCTGAGCACTGCTGTAGCATGGCTCCTTGCAACTCCGAACCATCTACAAGGGTCAACATGAATTTTGGACTTCCCAGGAGTGGGTTTCATTTGCCAGAGGCTACTCGGTACCCCTGGTTTGGGTTTGCATGCAACAAGACTCCTGAAGAGGTTTCTTTAGTAGAAACGGCTGCAGGTCCTTGCCTAGGAAGGCAGTAAATAACACCCATGGGCTCAGCAGGGGTGGCACTGGCTGACTGCTTTGAACTGGATAAAAACAAGGAAAAAAAAGTTTTCCCTACTAAGAAAAAAACTGTCAGTTATATGGTGGGAAGCAGCCCCTGCCCTGAGGAGTTTGTAGTTGAAACAAGGAATGAGGTAGAAACAGCATCAAGGAGAGATGGAGTGACACTCCTGGGATAGTGTGAATACGGATCAGATTGGTACCCACATTTTTGGGGTCTCAGGTAAGCTGCTCTCCTGCATCCTGACAATGGTAATGGGACAGTAACTAAGATACCTTAAAGTAATCTCAGGGCCTGTGAGAAAAGCCAGCTGCTGTGCTCAAAGTGCCCATGCAGTGCTGGAGTGACAAGAGGGAAGCAAGGGAAATGAGAGGAGCGAGAAAGGAATTGTAAACTAAAAGGATGCAAATAAATTCCTTCACGGTGTTAGGCTAAACTGTGATGATGCAGCACTTTGTACAAACTCATCTTTTTTAAACAGGAATTTGTGGTATGTCCCTGTCCATCTCCAGGCAGAACTTGTGTTTGTGATCATTCATGACAGTGAGCATCGTTCCATAGCCCCAGCCTGAGCAAAGCCAAAGCTGAAAGCCTGAGCTGAGGTACTCCCCCCCCCTCCCCCCCAAGAAACTGAAAACCTACAGTTAAATTTAGTGTATGAAAACTGTAAGTGTGCTTCTGTAGAATGTAAGAGTGCAATAAATGTCTGGAAATTACTTCCTAACATCAGAAGTTACTATGCATATGTGAGCTCCTGCACTCACTGCACTGAAGCAAAGAGCAGCCCTAGACATATGGCCGCTAAGTATTAAAGGCAACAAATAGTATTATACAGCCCACAAATGAAAAGAGTTGGGGTTGAGGTCCTTTTGTGTCCTACAAAATTAGGAATTGTCTATACTCCGCACAGAAGAAGAAGAAATGCCAGTATCCTCTGGGGCTGAGCTCACAGACTAAAAGTCAGACTAAAAAGAAAACAATAAATTCAAGTGCCACCAAACTCCTCAGAAGAGAGAAAACTGCATCGAAGCAACAGCCTTTCGCTTTCAAGCCCCCAAGAGCTGAAATGAGCAGGCACTGAGATGGTAAGCTGTTCCCATCCTGCCACTAGCAGCAGGATATACATTATTCAGGAACGACAGAAATTGTCTGAGTTAGCAGTGTAGCTGAACAAATTAGAAATGATAGTATAACTGGGGGATCAGTTTATATAGCTGGAGCTCTGAGACAGAAATACAGATTATGACAGGTTAATGGGGACTGTGACATTCGCTACACATGTAAATAAACACTGAATTTGAGAACCTCTGTTTTCCCCAAGTGCTAGTAAATAAAAGTATAACAGAGACCTCATGTAAAGTAACCATATGCTTATAATTATGCAAACATTGTAGATCCCCTGTGTGAAATTTCACATCTTTATTGCTTCTATTTTAATGTTTACAAAGTTCGCAGTAATTTTTCAAAACCAAATCTATCCTAAACAGGAAGGACAATTTCCTACATCATTTTAATTTTCTACTCCAGAGCAAATGAAAGCAGAACTGCTCGTGCAAGCCCCTTTCCTTTCTCCTGCTCTACATGCCGCAGTTTTCTTGCCTGATGTCGGGATGTGTTTTGACGCACCAAGAATGCAGGAGTGGCTTCACTCTTCGTGCCCATATATTAAGTTTTTAACTGTGAGTGGGAGACAATATGGTTCTAATCTAAGACAGTGACAAAAATGCAGAGAGCTTGCAGAGAAGCAACATTGCCACTGGTTCATGGTAAAATAAAACACTATAAAAAACAACAGCGGTGCGTAGCGTTAGCCCTGCTACTTTTCCTGACTTTTCTTGTGAAAAGACCAACTGCCAAAAGCAGGAGCAAAAGGAAGAGAAATGGGAAAGCCCATCCCCATGCTGTGGGGCTGCACAAGCATCCACGGAGCTGGAGCGAGGGGGACTCGCCTTGAAGAGCCCCTCAGGCCATGGGGCGCTGGGAGAGGCACAGATCCCTTGCAGGATGCTTGGAAAGCAAAACAGAACTTTCCTTGGAGGACCACAATGTGGGAGCTGGTTCAGACTCTCTTCAAACAACCCTATTTGTTTGGGTATGCTCCTTCACCTCCTGTTAGTTCACATACCATAGCTTTGACAGTTACAATTCTTTGTCTTCTTAGGCTTTTGAGGTTTATGTTACAGGATGAAACACACATGCTGAGAAAAAAAATAATGGTTTGCTGTATTAAGCGCAAAAAAAATCTGTATTTGGCCAATGCAATGGTCCAGGATTCAGACAGCAGAGAAGCGATCTTGGTGCTCTGTCCCTAAGGATGCTATCAGTTGAGAGCAGATCATCCCAACTGGGAAGGAGGCAGGGAGAGCAGCTAGAACATTACCCATGAGGGAAGTATATCTGGGGAAGGGCAAGCAGCTTCTGGGTCAAAAACTATCTTGTGAAAACAAATATTCCTGCTAGTATGGAGCACCAAAACACAATCTGTTCAGCAGTACTGCAGCAAGGTAGCAGAGGTGCTAAAATCATTGAAGCTAAAAGTGATCAGAGTGTAATGCCTCAGATTTGGGGCCTTTGAGAGACAAGTCACATTTTCAAACCCAAGGCTTGTGGGGGCTGGTGATTTGCTGAAAACCAGCACATATGGATTGCACAGGCTTTTCAGAAAATGTGCTAACTGCTCTGCCAGTAGGATTTCCTACTCCCTAATTACGTGGTGTGACCACAGCCTTTTGGAGCTTTTTGTGGTTAAAGACGGAAGAAGCCCATACTTTGAGTGGGTACATTTTCTACTCGACTTAATAAAGAATGATTTTGTTTCACAGAAATAAAACCCCTACAATCGATCATTCATGTTAAAATAAGCCACAATGTAGCTGTAAAAATATTAAAGATATTAAGAAGGATTGTCTACAAACTGGTCAGCTCTTTACTAATACCACTTATGCACAACCATAAGTCTTCTAAAAGGCCACAAACCAGAGGTGAAACAAGTGATGCTTAGGCCTTGTCTTGACCACTTGTGCAGGGATGAATTTTAACCTCTGACACTAGTCCTCAACATCACTGCTCATTTTACGGTTATAAGAAAAGAAGTTTCCATTAAACTTCTAGAGGGAGAGGAGGGGAAATACATTTGATTTTGGATGTATCCTGGCTTTCAAATTTGCCTCTGATGATTTTTCTTTTCCCTAGAATAGGAAATTCACAGAAAATAAAAAATTTGTAGGATGTGAAACTGTGTGTGCTAGTGCTAGAAAATGAATTAAACTTGCTTTAAAACTGCAGTTTTCCAGTCTCCAAATTGCTTTAGTTTAGAGAAACACGTTTGAAATAAAAAAAAATAAAAATTATTACAAAATATTTGAAATCTGGCCAACTTTTATTGTTAAGAAAACCGGAAAGGAAATAATCTTAAAAAATGCTATTCTTCTTTTCTGGTGGCTTCTATTATTTTATTCTACTTATTGTTGCTGTCGTTATTACGGTCTTTGCTGAGCTCTGAAGCCAGGATCCCAAATGTTTCACAGGCGCTGATTCATTGTCCTGCTGCCCAGCAAAGTGCCCGCTCCTGCCTGTGGTTCCCAGGTCTGATTCCACACGGTTTTCCCAGTGCCCATCCAAACCAAAACTTCTGAAGATGTTTTGATATATTCAAGTCCCTCACAGTGATCTAACTGTGTAGCTGCATAAGGCACAACAATTGATGCATCTTCTCAGTTCCCTATGCTTTGTCGTTCTCCTAAGTGACTGTCCTGGCACTTAGCTGTATTGAACAATAGCATTGTCTTCTGAAATGGCAAGGGAAGCAATGGGGCCTAATGCTGTGTGGAACAGGCAGGAGAGCAGCACTGCCTATTTTATGGCTGCTGCTATTACCTGTGTAGGCTATCATCTGGTGTGCATCACTGTTTAGTTGTGATAACAAGTAGGTATGTGCCTCCTCAGCCTCTGTGCTGCCTGAAAGGTTGCTGGAGCCAGGGGAAAGCCCTGTTGGCTGCAGAGGGCTTTGAGTCAGGCTCCTGATAGAGAAGCGAGAGTGGAAAGCAGCCGTCTGAGTCAATTTTAGAGAATGAGTTAAAATGTGCAAAAGCAGCAGGTAGAAATGAAATTGGGCTGATGGAAGTTGCTCTCGAGACCACTCGACCCTTGCAGCTTTGCATTAGTATGAAACCACTTTCTCTTGGGAGACGAGGAGGCCAAGGGAGGAAAATGCTGAGAACAAAGAGGGAAGAGGAGAGACAGACTGAGAGACAAAGGCAGGAAGGGAACAGACACTCAGGGAGCAGCGAGGGGACCCTGGAAATCAGCAGGGTGGGAGTGGGAAAGGGCAGCCTTGCAGCAGCAGCACTGGGGACCACAAGGAGGGGATGTGGGAAGTGAAAACAATATCAGAAAAGGAAAATAGGACAATGAAATGCAGCAGGAGAGAAAAGAAAGAGCCTGGGGGACTAGGGTTGGGCAGAAGTTGGCGGAGAAGAAACTGGAGCTGGGCAGCTGATTGGAGATAGCAAGCAGGAGCGTAGAATAAGTGAATAGGGCACAAAAGAGGCAGGAGGAAACAAAAAAGTGATGATAAGGCTCTGGAAGGAACTGGGTCATGGCAAGAAAAAATAGTCAAAATGCTAAGTACAGAGCAGAAAGTTTGGGAGTGGCAAAGGGGAGCAGAAGTAACAAAAGTGGGGCATCAGAAAAGGGAAACCGAAGGGACAAGAGGAGGGGGAAAGGTCCCAGAGCAAAAAGCAGCTGATGAAAAGGGAGGGAAATGGTCAGGAGGGCAGCTGTGAAGCCAGGGGACAATAAATAAAAGGGGGTGAAAAACCAGTCTGGAACAATGTGGGAAATGGTTTTGCAGAACATTTGCCTCATTTCTGCACTGTCACTAAATACTCTTTTGTAACCCTGTTTCTTCACAGTCCATCTGCCAGGACCTCTCAGCACACCTATCCTACCAAAAAGAAGCTAAGGCCTGTTCTCTAATCCAAGCTATACAATGTGTCCCACATCCACATGGTCACATCCAAATGGCTGTCTAGGGATGGCCCGTGGCACAAGCCAGGAAAAAAAGCCATAACTTATAACAGGCCTGGACACTGGCTGGCAAAGTGCTAGCTGCTGTGGGCCAAAACCACACTAGAGCCATGTGTGGAGGGTTGTGGTGCAGTGCATGAGCCCCTGCCTTATAGTTTCCTCCTTCCCTAGTGGTGATGCAGTCTGGGTCACTTGGAACCTGAGTCCCTCACTTACTTTGAATGTGATCATCATGATCCTCATCTCCCCTAACATCTTTCCCAAGAGCTGAGGAGCAGGGTGGGACTAAGCTCCCAATAAGAAAACTGGGACCTACCAGGATAGATGCTGGCTCCATATGCCCTAGCTGTCCCACTGTGTGCCCTATGTCCCAGCCATATCCCACTGATGTGTGTGTTGCACCGGGAGTGGTGCCAAAAGCCTGGGTATAGGTTGTCCTCTCTTGGTGGAAAGTTAGAAGGGGGAAGAAAAAGACAAGAAAGTCCAGTGCATGACTGCATGGTCATGACATGAAGAACAGCTGTTGATAGAGGAAATGTCAGATTCAACATGGACTGGAAGCCAGATGCCCCTTATTTGCTATAGACCAAGCTTTCACTGCTAAACATGCACAACCTTCAGGCTGAAGCATCTCTTGGTGGAAGGAGAGGAAAATCCACGAGAGGAGAGGAGAGGAGAGGAGAGGAGAGGAGAGGAGAGGAGAGGAGAGAAACTCAGCACAGAGCAGAAGAAAGCAGGTGAGGAAGTGTAGGAGGATGAGGAGGTCAGGAAGAAGCAAGGAGGGAACAGGACAGGTAGGGTAACGCATGCTTGTTACCGTGCTTTGCCCATGGCTGTGAACCCTAGATAGGTGGTTGAATGAAACCATTTGGAGATGTGATACCAGTCTTATACGAGAGGATGAACCTCTGAAAAGCCAAATGAAAAGGTGAATCCTCCTGCTTCTGCTCCACTGCTGTCTTTTGCATGACCAGTGCAAGAAAAGATATTGTTCCCACTCTGAGGAGCCTTTCCTTCCTGCCCCATCCTGCTTATCTTGCCAGCACTGCCTGCCCTGCACTGTATTTTCCCAGGCCCCAGCCTGGAATACGCTTCTCTCAGGCTGGTCCCCTCTTGGTGGCTGTGCAGATTTTGAAAGAATGAGAACGGTCTCTGGCTATGCCCCAAGGCTGCCCACTAGCTGGGCCCTGGAGCATTCCAAGGTGAAACCCACACTCTCCACCAGATTCTCCTTCTTGCAAGACCCCTGCTTTGTGCCAAGCTCTTCAACACATAGCCGAAGGAACATGGAGGGTCTCAAGAAAGACCGTTAGCATTGCATGAGTCTGCCCTCACCCGACCCTGCAGCACCCAAGGGACACCCAAACACGCCAAAGCATTGGTCAGCTGATGAGGAGTGGTACCCGAAGGGTTGCAGCAAGACATGCAGCATCTCCCCCCAGCTCTCATGTCCACTTCCCGCGCGGAGTCCACAGCGAGAAGGGAACTAGGGGACCTCCGAGCACTCGTCGGCGGGGTGTCC
>NW_009913683.1:58515-58864 GCF_000696875.1 Nestor notabilis | reverse complement strand
CGGCGGCGGTGGAGCCGCCGGAGCACGGTCGGTGCGGTGCGGGATCGGGCGCCCCTCTAAAACACGCTCGCTCTAGCCGTGGACGTGGATCGGTGTCCGCCGGCACCTCAGGGACTTCCTTCCACCCTAGACCCAAACAGTTGGACCCGGCTGAAAAGTTAAAATGAGGCGCAAATACTTGTCTGAAGCAGGGACAACGGACACAGAAGAAAGCAGCGTCTTTCTCTCTCAACATGCTACAAGAAAGCTTCCTTACTATCGTCCTTTATTAGAAGTACTCCAGAAGATGTCCTGGGAACACTCTGAAACTCATTGTCCCGTGTAACGATGCTGACTGCTGTGCCCTCAG
>NW_009913683.1:23231-58484 GCF_000696875.1 Nestor notabilis | reverse complement strand
GGCTGTGATGCAGCAGCAGTCATTAATCATTTGTATCTCAGCTCTGGGTTTCATGGAAGCTCCTCTGTAGATGACATCTGCTGTATTTTCATGCTTATTTAACACAAAACTTTCTTTGGGAAACAAGGCACTAAGTGAGCTTTGAGCCAGCAAGGCAGAACCCATGGAAGTGGCCCCAAGCTCTAGCACGTCGGTTGGTGATGTTGGAGTTGGCAGGGACTGGGGCACTTGGGTCTTCTTACTTGAAAAATTGATTCCATATCTCACTGAAATAGGCTGAAATAAAGCAGAGCAAACCACAGGAGGAATAAACTGCTGTGACTGGCAAACGAGCAGAAGTGGGATAGCAGTAGCAATGAAGTGTGGTTGTGGAAGTAAAATAACTGAGCCGTGTTGGTAATCTTAATCCTATAATGAATTGCAAGATGTCAGGGTGTCAGTGACACTTTCCAGCTGAATAACAGGCTCCAGTCTTCCAGACCTTTGGATTTACAGTGGGTGAGAGATGAGACACAACATAGCATGTGTTGTATGCCACCCCTAGGCCCACAGACCTCCCTCAGCCCAGTCCCCCCTGGGCTCCATCAGGCCCCTCCACGCCATACCCCCACCACCGGTGATCTCACATCTACCTCCGTCTTGGCACAGCCGGGAGCAGCACCTTGACAGTGAGCAGACTTTGGGAATGTAAGCTCTCAGCAGGACAGCTGTACACATAGTTTCTATGAGGGGAATGTCAATACAGATCCCATTTGCTCTTGTCCACTTCTGGTGAGGAGACTATTAGAAATGGAAATGAATTAGGGACAGTTTAAGGGTTGGCGCTAATGCCACAGATGAGGATTTTCCACTTAATAAAGCTGAGAATTTTGTTGTCCTAGGAAAAAGAAAATAATAGCTTCTCATTCTGTTTGGTAAAATATGGGGTCCACTCTTACCAGACACGAATCTCTGTGCAAACAATGGCATCATGAGAGCTAATGCCTTTCTTTGAAATAAAAAACCATCAACAAGGAGCAATTCTTGAATTCAAGTCAATGATCAAAACTTAAAAAAAATGGACAAAGTCCACAGTAGAAGTAAAACTTCTATTAGTTTTACCAGCTTAATAATTACACAATTAGCTAATAATTACTGCACCAGCAAGCTTATCTCCTGCACAGTGAGCACTGGATTATTCAGCAATAGCAATATCCTAAACCGAGCCTCAATTCAGGTCACCACCATCCTGACATGTTCATAGAAATGTGTGCAGGAAGTAGAGAGCCTTAGAAGTGAATCTTCAGATTTCTTCTTATCACAAAGACAAAATAAGGAGACATATAGGAAATAAGAATATTCTTTTGGTATAGTTGCCTAATTTTAACGATGTGAACGCTAAAGGGTTATTTTAACATAGCTGCTGGGCTTTCTGTATTTGGCATATTGCCTTTTTTCAGTAGATGTGAAGCTGGACATTGATATAGCAGCTCCAGGAACCAGGCTACCTGGTCTTGTACGATCACACTGCATGTGTTGCTACCCAGCAGTTCCTTTCAAACAAACATGACTTCACTGAGCAGTTTCAAAGAAGCATGGCAGAGATGCAGCAGCCCCAGAGGTGCATGTTTCCTACCATGTCTGCTTGGTGGCATGTAAGGAAGAGATCCCCTCATGTGGAAGGAGCCCCAGGAGATGGCTGAGCATCCCAGCAGGAGCACCTAGGGGAAATGTACAAGAAATTGGCTGTGTTCCTCCCATAGAAGTGTTTATTGGAGAATTAGAATTAAATTCAAGATAGTGCCCTTGCTCCTTTCTGGACTGAAGCATCCAGGAGAAGCGCTGCTGAGACCAACAATTGAACTGCATGGAGCGACAATAAAATGCATGGGAATAAAATGGAATTTGTAGTCAGCACACATCCACAGCTGACTCCTCATCTGGGTAATCATAGCTCTGCTTTTACAGAGGACTTTTCATGCTGAGAGGTGTCAAAACACATGCAAATGTAAGTTTTGGTCGTGGCTTTGAGACTGTCAGGAGCAGCAGTCTGTGCTTCCTTGTTAATAATGTTGTGAGAGGGAATATCTCCCTTCCAAAACTTAAAAGTCATAGAATCATAGAATCAACCAGGTTGGAAAAAACCTTTAAGATCATCAAGTCCAACCTTTACTGCAGCACTGCCAAGTCCACCACTATACCGTGTCCCTAAGTGCCTCATCTAGACACTTTATGAACACTTCCAGGGATGGTGATTCCACCATTTCCCTAGAAAGCCTGTTCCAATGCCTGATCACTCTTTTGGTGAAGAAATTGTTCCTAATATCCAGTCTAAACCTTTTCCTGGCTGTTGCCTCTTGTTCTATCACTTGTTACTTGGGAAAAGAGACCAGCCACCTCCTCTCTCCATCCTTCTTTCAGGTAGTTGTAGAAAGCGATAAAGTCCCCCCAATC
This sequence comes from Nestor notabilis, assembly GCF_000696875.1. Taxonomy (NCBI): domain Eukaryota; kingdom Metazoa; phylum Chordata; class Aves; order Psittaciformes; family Psittacidae; genus Nestor; species Nestor notabilis. The sequence continues at coordinate 56,051 of NW_009913683.1, read as the reverse complement.
CTTCTCTTCTCCAGACTAAAAGTTACACAAAACCACAGGAGAGAGAGGTTCCTTAAACAGTTATTTCATTTGGCTGCTATCAGCCTCCAAAAACGTTGGTGAATCTTGTTGTCCAAATATCCATACGGATATTTTAACAGAGCTATATTGAAGCAAGAGCATCCAGCCAAAGGCTGCTTATAAAGATGGCAAAATTTGCCAGACTTTTCCAAAAATGTAAGCTTTCACAACCACCTCAAGGAAATAATATTCTTTGAAGGCAGCTCAACATCGCCAGACTGCAGAGTCTTACTGAAGAAAGCGCTGCTTCTGTAAGGATTAGCAGAGGATGTGCAGTTAGGAAATGAACATCAGTTTTCCACCTGGGAAAGGTAGAGGGTTATAAATGTTATTCATCTTGAACAAATTACAAAGAAATAGAAGGAATTGATAGAGTGTTTCTATTTGCATTAACAGCTGTCTAGTTTAAATCAGTGTGCATCGGTTGGTGTGTGTTCTCCTTATTTGTTTAGGCTATGAAAGATTTTGTGTGCTGTTAAAGAATTCTCCTTATTTTTGCTGACTGTTCCAATTAAAAACTCACTCAACACCCCTTATTCTGGAGCTCACATGTGGGCAGTCCCTCCCTGGAGATTTTTGAAAACCTGACTGAGCAAGACCCTGCATAACCCAGTTGAAAGCTGAAGCTAGCTTGGTTTGGGCAGAAGGTTGGACTCGATCTCCAGCAGTCTTTTCCAACTAATTCTTTCCAATGTCTCTGCAATTATAACACAATGCTGCCTGGTCCTCAGATGAAGGCTTTAGTTTTCTGCCACAATTGGCTGAACACTGGATATATCTGTCTTTGCAGAGTTCCTCTGGGAGGATACTCTTGCCTTCTGGCAGGCACTGCCTCTTTTATAATGGCAGTTCTCAACCCAGGCATGCCTGAAAGGTGGGGAGATGGACTGCAGAGCATGGCTCTGGGATACGCTCCTTCGCCGGCACACACACAGCAGAGACTTCAACTCAGATCTAAAGTTCTCATTCAGCCAACAGTAAATGAAGGGGTTGTAGCAGGTGCTGCTCATGGCAAACCAGTGAAAAGCAAAGTACAGAGCATTGCTACTGTGGATGGCCCTACAGGAGATCAATACCACGTAGCAGTTCAGGGGGAACCAGCACACTGCAAACACAACCACCACCACCATCAGCATCTTCAGTGTCATCTTCTTTTTCCGTTGATGGGCATAGTATTGCTCCATGGTGAGATCCCCGATGGCGTTTCTCAGCCAGAGCTTCTTGGCCACCATGGTGTATGTGATGGAGATCACAAGCAATGGTAGGACATACAAGAGCACAAAAGTAGTCAAATCCAAATACTTCCAGAAAAGATCAGCAGGAGGAGGGAAGCTGGGGAGGCAGACCATTCGTATTGTCCTGTTTCTGAAGAACAAAGAGAGAAAGAATAGTCAGTTCCACACAATTCCCAGAGGACAAACATCTCAGATGTTCTCACAAGTCTCAGTAAAGGTACAGAAGTCCTTCAGCAACAAGGTGCCACTTTCAATGGAAAAAATTGCTTTAAGTTTGACCTTCGGCCCCAATGCAGATACTTTAAACACATCCTCAAGAAAATAAATAATCCATATTGACATCTGTGCCCCGTAATGACAAAAAGCACCTCTTCTGTGCTTGCCTCAAATTACAGAACCAAATCTCTGAGCTGACAACAAACTAGCCTGAAAGTAATTTCATTGATTTGCATCGTCCTCCCATGAGAAAGACTCCACCTAGTCAAACAGAAGGGACACTTCTCTGTGTCACCATACTTTCCTCTTTAATTACACAGGTGGAGATGTGTGCTTTAGAATCTGTGGAGCTTTGGTTAAGCTGCTTATGTCGTATTAAAAAAAGCACCATGTAAATGTCTTACCCAATATAAAATCTTGTCAAAGTCTGATAAATGGCATGAGGCAGTGAGAAGCAGCTGGCCATAACCCAGATGATAATGATGCAAATTCCTCCTTTCACCATGGACATGCGTGGCTTCAGAGGGTGCATGATAACCTGCAGAGAATTTATACCTGAGGATTTATAGTGTCTTCAATTGACAAAATCAAGCAGCAATCTCTAGAAAAAAAATAATGTATCTTTGCTTTGTCCATGCTCAGGAGCAAGCATTTCTTGCTGATCACTAAGAAGCAAACAGCCTGTGTGCTTTCCAATACAGCAAGAAATGCTCAACATGGACCTGAAGTGTGGCACAAGTTGAAAGCCAAGAAGCTGTTCTGATTTGTACTCCAGGGAGTGCAGAAAGTCTCCTAATTAGGAGATAAGGTCTCCAGTACAGATGGCAACCATGGTGCTCACTGCATTTGGTGGACACACAAGAGAGAGTGACCTGGAGGACCATGGTCGAATGTAATCCTTGGCCAGAATGACACTGACAACCTTGAAGGCTGGTCCCTTTTACATTCACAGCTTACCCTGTGCAGTACTGGCTACAGCATGATGTCCTCCATGTGTGTTGCTGCTAAGAGGGCTACTTTATCTGACAACATCTTGGTCACTCTTTGAGCATCATGATGCAGTTAGAAGTGCTGCAGCAGTTCTGCATCCCTCCAGTGTTGAAACTCATTTTACAGGCCATCAGAGTACAACAGCTAGAAAATGCAGGGGTTTGTGCAAGTGCTGTTACTGCTGGACCTGTGCCCTGAGCAAAGAAACATGCTCATGTCACCCATCAGCTTGACTTCAGAGATCATGATGATTAGGTGTCTTTTGAGCTACATGCACTATGGATAATTATATTAGGCAAAAACCCAATAATTAAAAATAGACCAAATGATCTCTTTGCTGAGGAAGTCTTTGGTATTTGGCATGGCTTTTCTAGTCGCATTAAAAATACCTATTTCACCAAGCTTCTACAGCTCCCCTGGAGCACCTGTCTGCTCTGGTACCTCTCAGGACTAACAATATTTTTAGAGGCAAGCACTGATTTCTCTTTGCTAGGTGACATGTCCTACTTTTATCTCCTTGGGTCATATAGCTAATTCCAGTTCTGAGCAAACTACTTCACTGAATTTAAAGGCAGGGACTGTGTTTGCCCTTAAACAAACTCTTCTTGACACCTAGCCATGCCTTGCAATGATCCCAGAATCTACTGATTAAAATGAATCATTATTAAAATGCTTTGCTTTCAAGAGCTGCAATATTGCACAGAGAAAGGGCAGACTACCAAACTTTTGAAGCAGAAAAGACAGAAATGGATGATCTATACTCTGGCAGTGACTGTAATTTTCTGACACCAGATGGAGCCCATTCCAGATGATCAGAGTGGAATTTGTTACGATTTTGAACTTCATCTAACCATGTCATTTATCATGTGAAATTGCTTTTCAGTAACATTTTAGTGACTCCAGCACCACGGTCTCTGGGTGAGGGCGCGCCTTGCAGGATCTGCTCTCCCAGTGCACAGCATTTATCATCTTAAGCAAAAATGACAAACTGTGCTCTACTTCAAGGAAACCCTTTGGTTTGCACTGTAATCTGTAATGTTTTCCTTGTTGGTATGTGCCAAAAAGTAATGGGGCAAAGGGAATAGAGGAGATTTTTTCACCTTGAACAGAACGTGCTAACATAGTTCTCACTGCTTCCAGTCTTAGGAATCTCAAAATAGTGAGGCAAGCCTAAATCTGTAAGATTCTTCACAAACTCATGCTGAGATAATGCCTTGGCTTACTGATGCTTGAACCTCAGTATATGTTCCTGCTGTGCTTTCAGGGCTGTGCTTGGCAGAGTGGCTAAGCTGTACAGGGACCCTAGTCCATTGCACACAGTAGGGTCAGCTAAAGCAGGCTGCCCAGGGCTGTTTCTGGACAGGTTTTGAGTATCTCCAAGGACAGAGACTCCACAACTTCTCTGGGCAGCCTGCTCCAGTGTTTGGTCACCCTCACTGTAAAAAAAACATGCGTTTTTTGTCCACCACCATGAAAAGTAGATTTGAAGGGGGGAAAACTATGTATTTTGTGCCTTATTTTCTAGCAAAATTAGGGGTCATGTGTATCACATACCTGATGCCGATCCAGAGCGATGGCTGCAAGGGTCAGCACAGACACATGAACAGAGCAGTACTGAACAAACCGGCTTACGTGACACATCAGCTTCCCAAAAACCCAGGTACTGCTTACAAACCGCACCTGGAGAACAGACAAAACTGGATCAGAAAGTGTGCATTATCTGAAGAGTACCAAATAGATTTCCCAGGAGTATGGAAAGGAACAAATGCTTTAATAGTTTCCTTATGCTTTGTAGATACATTAGTTTTTCTGGGGAAACAGTGACTATGCAAGATGCTCTGAAACAGAGGTGAGATTTGTCACAAAAAAGTCTGCTCGAGTAGTGCTCTGTGCATGTGTGTTTGCATGTGCATGTGTACATGGGTACATGTAACATGGCCCTTCTGGAAAATCCCAGAATGGTTTGAGTTGGAAGGGACCTTAAAGATCATCCAGTTCCAGCCGCCTGCCATGGTCAGAGACACCTTCCACTAGAAGAGATTGCTCCAAGCCCCTGTGTCCAACCTGGCCTTGAACACTGCCAGGGATGGGGCAGCCCCAGCTTCTCTGGGCACCCTGTGCCAGCATCTCTTCCCTCGCAGGGAAGAATTTCTTCCTAATATTTAATCTAAATCTACCTCAACTCCTTGATGTGGGTCCACAGAGAGGAACAGTAGCCTGCCTTCTTAAAAAACAGTTGCGCATTTGAATTTGTGGCTGCGGAAAGTTGCATGGGTTCAAAACTTAAAGAAATTCATGAAAGAAAAAATCACTGAGAGCACTGAAATAGTGAGGTACCACCTCTGAGTGAGGGAATGCCTGTCTGGAGCACCCCTGCCTGCCTGCCCCATGTCCATACCCTTCCTGGAGCCTGCAGCTACCAGCTGCCTCAGAAACAGGACATGGAGCTGGGCGGCAGAATCTTGCTTGCCCACTGTTATCTAAGCCCAACTCTCCTCTTAGCACATTGTGTGAGATGCATCAACAGCAATTTCAGAGGTGTCAATTAAGTTACAGAGACAGAGAGGAAAATTTTCCCCTCCAGTTGAAAAAGCACCTCACACATCAAAGGCTGGGCTGCCCTCATTGATCTGACTGCTGCAGGTACAGAAGCCATCTCCACCCAGGTATGAAATCCAGCTGCTCTGGGGGGGGGAGCGGGGCAATGAGCCTGCCGTGGTGAGGGCAGCCTGGCATTTCCTACGAGTTCCCAGAGGGTGTTACTTATTGTGGATTTTCTGCAGGAGACATTATTCCAAATAATGGTTATTGTCTCACCCCCTTATTATTCCTGCCATGTTTATTCCAAATTATGTAACTCATTCTGGAAGCAGATGAAGCTAATTTGAAATAAAGCACATTTACAAAAAAACATCTGTCGACACAGAAATTTAGTCAAGTAGCTAGTCTGTTTTCAATTAATCCAATTAATTTCTCTATAGAGACAACACCAGTAGTAATGACTCTGTCACTGAATGTGTAGCAAAGTGCTGTTTCTTTGAAGTTGATGTAAAGCTCCTTCCCAAGAGATTAGTTATTTAATTACTTGTGCCTAATGTGTGACTATCATGCAAACACACAAGAGGGCACTACCCTTCCCCTGAACAGATTGTGGGATGCAAATCCTGCCAGAGCAAGGCAGAGAAATCTCATCAAAGAAACAGGATCAATTTAAGAACAGGTGAACTCAAACTGGCAATGCAGGAACTGCTTTTGGAAGGCAGAACTCTGTAGGCACAACTCTGTGCAAGGACTGAAGCAGGACTACATGAGACGCTTTTGAACCAGAGGGCTGTGTCAAATTCAGCTATAGAGAGTCCTACTTTCTCATTGTTTATAGCTTGTGACAGTGGGGCAAGAAATGAATCCATTTAACTATCCCCACCTCATTATCTTAATAGGTTTTTATGTCTTATATTACTTAGTAACTGAAATAAGCACAGGACAATCAGCCCCAAGAAGCAGGATGTAATGCCCCAGTGAGAGGCATGTCAAGCTGACACAGCTGAGCACAGACCTAGCAGTTTCCCCTGCAATCATCTCTTCACAAGGACTGATCTCTTTTGCATCATTTCCGTAGGAAATTGGCAGTTAATTGGATTTTCTAGTGTCAAACTCGTCCCTGCTTCCTTCCCCATTAAAAGACAAATAGCACTTCAACATTTGTGCCTTGGCACTGTCCCGCAAGAGGGAGGAGAGCTGCAGTGGAGGGACATGAGGAGGGGTCATTAGTGTCCCAGCTCTGCTCGCTGAGCTCTACCTGCTGCAAGGGGTGGTGGGGAGCAGTGGGCATGATGAGCTCTGCTCGCTGAGCTCTACCTGCTGCAAGAGGTGGTGGGGAGCAGTGGGCACGACAGCAGCTTGTCCCAGAGGAAAAAGAGAGAGGGACAAAAAGAAAGTCTGCCTACCAGCCTGTTCCCGGCCCATTCAATACACGTGCACACAGCTGACAGGCACACACAGACACCAGCAAAGCACAGACAAGCCGGATGCTCACCAGCGTGAAGGGGGTGTTCAAAATGGTGATCATCACATCAGCAACGGCCAGGTTGACGATGAAGAGGCTGGTGGCTGAGTGCATCCTTTTGTTCTTGATCACCACGTGGCACACCAGGATGTTGCCAAAGAGTGAGATGCAGATGATCACGGAGTAGGCTACTATCAGCAGTGCCTTCACTGTCCGGCTCTGGGACTCACCCTCGTACCTGGTCCCACTGCCAAAGTCCCCCAGGTCCTCCAGGTCCAAGTCACTGTGGAAGAAGGATTTGTTAGGGGAGCCATACAGTGCAGAGAAGAAGTTGGTTGTGTTGTGATTCTCCGCTCTCCAGAAGGGCTTAGAGATGTACTGCAGAGGGAACCACGTGTGCCTGCTCATGGCTTGGGAAACAAAGCCTCAGGTCTTGGGAAGCAAAGCTCCAGCACTGCCTGTGTCCCCAGGCAGGCTGCTCGTTCCTCCTGCTGTTCTTCCTGGCAGCTCAGGTGCTAAAGTCAGTGGTTGCAGGAGGGCACACACCCCCTTGCATTTTAAAATCTGCCCCGTGGTTGCAAACTACACAGAGGAGTGGATAAATAGGTCCTAGTTCCTATGCTGATTATATGTGAGCTTTGCTTCAAGAACTCTCCAGCTGCTGTCGTTTTTCAGTCCCATATGTCCTATGTACAGAAGTTGACTCAGATGCTGAAATATCAGAGATGCCCAAACACTTTCTTCTCTGCGCCTAGGAAGAAATCCTAGTTAATATTTCCTTTCTGCACACTGTTCTGCTTCTGTCCCACAACAACTTCTCAGAAATCCACTTGATTTGTTTTCCATATAGTCCTTCATCTGTCAGGTAATTTCAGAGCTTGTCAGAATCTAAAAAGCAAGGGCTGCTTTTCCCTTTTCTTTCCATCCTCAAAGTATCTCTGAGCTATATACACTGAAGCAGCTTTGCTGAGAGACTGAGTGGTCCCTGCTTTCCCTGTGATATATACCGCCTGCCAGATGACACACCGCATAGGAAATAGCCAATAGCGTATTTCTTCCTCGCTTATCCTGAGGTGTATCACAACCACACACATAGACGATGGGAGAGACTGATATGTGCAGATCTAGCAGAGCAGCAAAATAGAGTGAGGATGTGCCCTCATCTTCCTCATCTCTTCTCTCCTCCTCCTTTTCTGTGTACGCAGCACAACAGCTACATGAGGTGAAGCATCTTTACTAATTTGCAGCATCTTTCTTTCTCTCTGTTATGGAGTTTAGCAGAGGACATCTGAGGATTTCTGCCTTCAGAGAGCTTCCAGCTTTGTATCTGACACTGTCCCCTTCTTGCTCTCCTGTGGCATGGAGGACAGCGTAACAAGTGAAACACAACCTGAAAATGAGAAGTTTCAGGTGCTGCTGTGTGTCTGGGGAGATCCTGTGCACGAGCCAGAACAGCAGGGAGAGCCACAGCAAAGAGCAGTGATATGGATGGAAATCCCTTGTCTTCTCCTTCCCCTCCTTTGCAGTCATTTGCAGAGCAGGCTCCAAGCTCAGAAACACAGATGTGAAGAGCCTTTTTGTGCTGCCTTCCTGCAGTGGGCCCCCATGCCCACGGTGGGGGGCATCTGGCAGCATCAGGTGCTGGGCAGGCAGAGGGGCTGAGCAGGAAACAGGCAGGTTTGCTTACAGGATTGGAGACAAATATCAACAACTTCTTATTTTTTATTTGGAGGACATCACTTACAGCCATAGAGGCGGAGGGCTGTTGCACGCGTGAGGTCAGAAGCAGGACTCCTTGCTACCAAAGGAGAAATGGCCGCACATGTCTTCCAGAGACATGGGCTGTCAGAAATTGCCACTGATGGCCTGGTTGGTGAATGCCACCATGTGTATTTATGTGTATCTATACACACATGTGCCCTGTGTGACACACACAGCATCGCTGCGGCCCCAGCGCAATGGGGACCCTGCACTGAGCAGCCCCAGGGTGGCTGAGCACCCATCAGCATCTCTGCACAGAGGCTGTGGGAACATGCAAGGCTTCATCCTTGGGTTCCTTCACTGGATGTGCTCCTTTGCCAGAGTTCCCATTCATTTCTTTGTCATGCATTCGAACTACGACCTGGCAGAACAGCATTTAGGTGGATAAACCTGGGTGGTGCAAAATACCCCGCTTGCCAAAGGCATGCTATTCTATCCTACAGCATTATTTGCAGAACTGGTTTATTCCATCAAAGGTTCAAACACTTAAGCAATCACATGCTGGTTTGCTGCAGTTATTATCCACTTACAAACATTCTGAGCTACTTCTAACAGACTTCAGTGTTCTTCATGAATTATAACTTAACATTTGTGCTGGCTCCTCTAAGTCAAACAGAGAAAGCCCAGGAGAAATGTACTTTTTCAAGCACATCAATTTGAATTGTGCAGAGTGACCCTTTGCACCTATAGAAGATATTTTGTTTTCTCACTTCAACACTATTTGAGTCATAAAATTTATGTAATTTTTCATTTTCATGAGATGATCTAGCATTTTCATTTTTGTTGCTTTTTTGCGTCAGAAAGAAATGTCAAATTGCTGAAATTTGAATTAAGATGAATGTAGACTAAGTGTTGATTAGAGCCAAAGAAACCGGATAAAAATTCAGATCTTTGTTTGGTCAGTAGTCTAGCAAATCTAAATACCAAAAAACGAAAGGACTTACTTCAGGAAAATAAATTACATACATTTCACTGGAGTTTGACAGGTAGAATAAGAATAAGGTCTACTTCTTAGTTAAAATTTGCCAGCGCTGTCACCAGATGCTAGTCACACAACTCATGTTGTCAACACACATAAACTGACTCAGTTCCTGTCCCTGACTGTAAACCTACCTGGGATTATGACAAGTGCATTTTTAAATACAAACTCCCTCCTCACCAGTGCAGCTAACCCAACTGTCAGGAGAGTAGCTGGGTCTGGATCTGTGAGCTCTTAGGGATTTCATTGCACTTGGAAACATTAAAACCAGATTAAAATCAGATTAGGAACAGTGTGATATTTTGGGCAAAAGCATAGACTGCATTGCCTGTGCTCAGGAAGGCCAGGTCAGCTGTTAGGCATGAACCCCTGCACTTCGTGGGTTCATGGTATCTTCCCAGTACTCGCCTGCAGGGATTTTTTCCTGTCTGACAAAGATAAATCAGATAATTCGGCATACAATTCCATTATAGAGTCTGTAAAAGTGTCCAGGGTCAAGGCTGCTCACTCTTACACCTTAATATAAGCTAATTTTAAAGAAATGGCTTGTAAAGACATGATTCATCTTCATTACTGGACAGAACTTAATGATGAGCCAAATCATAACAGTAATGGAGTCTTTCTCCATGGGCTGTGTTACTACAGTCTTAGTAGGAATACATACCAAAATGCTTGTCCCTGTCTGCTCGCATGAAGATGCAAAGAAAATGCTTTCATTACTGGAGTACTGAACTTGCAAAGCCAAATGAAATTGTCCTTACAGGTCCCTGCAGGTTATAATATTTCATACTTACGAGGTATGTAAAGACCTCATAAGAGGGCATAAGAGAAATACTGAGAATACAAGGCCATTACATTGAACGTTTTCCTAATGCAAAAGTTCCCATCACACTCCAAAGGTGCATTTTTCTGCTTTTTGTCTGCTTCTGTCTGTCCTTCCCTGAGCTCCATTGCTGGTGCCAAGCATGGGCCTCTCATGCCAGGAGGGAAAGGTTCTGCTTCAGAAATAGTGCTGCTCTGAAGCTGCTCCCACTTTTGAGCCATTTCTGCTTCAGAACACATGAAGGAGATGCACAGAGCAAGCCACAGAGAAACCAGCTGTGCCTCCAAGAGCATCCTCTGTCCTTCCAGGCTGAGTTCTGCAGGGGATGGCACTGCAGCAAGGAGGGAGGACACAAGTTATGGAAAAACCTAAACCAAGGTCTTCTGATGCAATAAAGAGGTTTCTGGCTTGAAAAGCAAAGGTCTCTGTCATTCAGAGTTGAAAGCAACTGGAGCAGACAGAAAGTTTCCGTGCTTGAGCCTTATCCAGAGGAAGAAAATTCAACAGCTAAAATACCCAAGTCTACGTGAGGTAAAATTCATTCAATGTGCTTGTAGTATCAGGCAGCTTTTTGGAAGAGTCCTGTTCCCTAGAGAAGCTAAGAGTTTACACTTCTCTGTTTTAAATACAGGTTTGATAAATAACAGAAACAATGAGAGCTATATGACAACCCCTGGGCTTTTTTCTTTCACTGAAAAGGTTTGTTAGAAGCAAGAAATTGGACACTTCTTGAAAACCATGATCTGGGAACAACTTCTCTTTTTTTATATTTGCTTTAAATGCATTGAGGACAATGTATTTCTCTTGATTTATAGTGACTAGTCCTGCTTTTGCGACTCAGAAAATGTGAGATCAACAGGCATAGAAATCTTGCAAGGCATTTTGTGGACTTAATAAGACATAATAACCCATATTTATCCATCATGGAGTAAATACCCTGGTAATGAATTAAATAAAGCAGCTCTGTGATTCTGACAGAAGCTAATTCAAAATAACAAATGTATTTAACTTAGGGGCTGTCTGCTATGCAGAACAGCTTCATGTCATCGCAATAAGCCTTCACTAGACTGCATCTGTAGAGAGGGACAGGCAGGTGAGCTTTGGCACTTCCAGATGTGCCGAGCAGTGACATCCTGCTGCAGTGCCCTGTGCGGGGAGGCCAGTGGCCACTGAGGACCAGCACTGTGCCAGCAGCGTGCCTCCTCACCTGCACTCACCCAGGCCAGCCTCAATGACATTGCTGCGTCTCAGCCACTGGTGGAAGCAACACTCCAGACTGCATTTACTTTCAAAGTCATTCAGAGCCCTTTTGCACCATGACGCAGGACACTAAGTGCTTTGAGGAACACTTCTCCATATAGGTACAACAAAGTTTGGCTTGTGGAGAGGAAAAAATCTGCTCAGCCCACAGCTGTTAACAACACCTGGTTTATCTGTGTTCCATCACCCCCACTAACATTATTCACCATAACCTGTCTCTTGCATTCCCCTCTCAACATGTGAGAGCTGTTGCAGACAGAACGCAGCTTTTACAAAATGTTTTAATTTACCAAGTGCAGGCTTTTAGACAAAATCATAAAATTTGCCACTCTGAAATAATAACAGAGGCTAACATTTAAATTAGAAGCATTCCCTGACAACTAATTCCTTCTGTATCTGCCTGACAGCAATAAAAGTGATGGGCATGTTTGCTGCAGACAAGGCTTATTTAGGGAGTACAAGACTGCAGTTTGATCTTTGCATGGTGAACACTAGAATGATTCAGTGCAAGCCAAAAACGGGAGACCCTTCCGCTAAGTGCAGCACCCGTATCTCTTGTCAAAGTGATTTGATTCAGACCCAGGCAGGATCCCTGCGGCTGTGACCTGCAAATGATCACACATCCTACCTGACATCTGCCTATCTGTCTTGACACCCAGGTAACATCATGTTTTATGATGTGGACACTGACCTAAAGTTCTTCAATCATTTCGCATCAGCCAAGGGAGCTACTGGCAATGCCTCTGGCTCTCAAGACTACAGACAGACAGTCTGGGGCTGGGGGCCATGACCTGAAGAGCCACATCCTCTCCAGGCAGAGGAATGCTGCTCCAGAGCAGGGCAGCATAATAAGCAATGTCAGAATATCTGGTGGAGAGGTGCTCTTAAGAAGCAAAAAGATAGTAACCACAGAAAAGAACATAGAGCGCTGAGCTTCAGAGCTGCTGTTGCCTGTGGTAACATACCGTTACCTACTGCCAGTGTTACCTCCAGCACTGTCAAGGACCTGCTAAGAATCAAATAACTGTCGCAGCATGAACGACTTTGTTCTCTGATCTCAGCAATCTCCAGTAAAGAATAGTGGCTTTTGGTAGGCAACAGCTTACAGCATTTCTTCTTTGTTGCAGGTTCTTTCAGCCCCCACTCTCTGAGTGGAAGTTTCGGTTTAGTTACTGTTTTTACTAATACTCCCTTAAATATGCTGAAATAAATGGCTACAGTTCTGTCCTCCCACTTCTCTCTCCGTGCTGAATGCTCAGGTTCACTCTGCTGCCTTCAGCATGATGCAGGCATGACAAGAAGCTCATATGCCGGGACGGTCCATTGGCATTGGCCTATGACTCAGAGTTTGGCTGTCTGCAAACTCCAGGAAAACTATTCAAGACAGTTGATCCATTTGAGCCTCCACTTCTGAGGAAGCCATTAGGAGGTAAAGCCCTGTATCTCTCCCATTAACCTGCTTTTCCTGTGATGGGACTCTTGAATGGGAGAAGCCAAATCCTAACTCAGCATGTGAGTGCACAAACTCCTTTTCTGAAATTCTCAAGCCCATTTACTCCCACTGTGATACCCAACAGATCCCTTAGGAAAAAGACCCTCCAATGTGTCAGCTTGCTGCAGAACACCCTTACCCAACAGCTCACACCAAGCCACTGCAGATATGCTGCAAAACTTGCCAGCTACTAGGACTGATGGGAGACAGCTGAATTTCTTTGCACTGCCTTTAAATGCGGTTGAAATTGCCAGTTCCTTCTGTTGCCAGGATTGTCAATGGTTTTAGATGGGGAAGAGTCCATTATTATTAAGAGAACACATTATATGGAACAAGCTGCGAAGGAACGGCAAACCTATTCCAGCCAATTATCTTGAATTGAAACAGGATTCTGCTTCTGTGAACAACTAGCCGAGTGGATCTGGGCATTACATCTTCGCTCACACCCAGTAGAATGCGCTCAAGCTGAGCCCCCAGAAATGATGAAGTGCTCCTTTCATAGTCATTTGCATCTACTCTCCCCCCAGGTCTTGCCTGCACTTTGCTGTGGGAAGTACAAATCATAAAGCTCTGAATTATAATCAAGCTCCCAGCTGTGGCCAGGGGCCAATTTCAGCCTACAGATCCTGCGTGTCACTTGGGTAGACCATCTTTTTCCCCTTGGTCCGAGCGGAGCCGTGATGCCAGCTCTGCTGGGACACAGATGATGCCCGCAGCAGGGCTGTTTGCTTGGCATTCGCTGCTGCAGCACCTGCTAGAGCAGGCTTCAATGCAGGGCTCCTGCAACCACAGATCATACTTTACTTCTATGGAAAAGTGCATCAGTACAAAGAGAGAAATGATTCTTGTAATGAGAAGATGCTCAGCTGAAAAGGGAGTGGGTGGAGCACAGTCCATTTAGTCATGCCAAAGTAAACTCATTAATTGCTTTCAGATCCTCCTTGAAGCGCTGTGCTCTCTTTTCATGGCATGGATTGCCCTGAGGTAACCCAACACTGTACAGTTTCAAAGTTGGGGTTTTCTTCACAGAGAAATAACATTCCTCTTTGTGGGGAAAAACGTGGAAGAAAGGTGTTGGGCACAGACCTTCTATCTGCAAAGGTACTTAATTAAATCCCCCTGAAATTGTATTTGAGCTTTTATTCTCACAGCTTTCCTGGGAGGCGGTGAGATACAATCCCTATTTTGCAGGCAGAGAAAAGGGACAGATCAGGCACAGAGGACCTGTGTGGGATTACCCAGGGCATGGATGATTGAGTTAGGAACTGAGAATGAGTCCTTTGAACATGCTGGACCAGCCTGACATAGTGAAGACTGACATAAAAGCAACCTGTAAAGATACCCACAGTAATCTGGTGTGTGGTAAGGAACTACATGACCCTGTGATTCGAATGCTGTATTATCACAGACAAGACACTGCAAACATAACCAAAAGAAGCCACATGCAGCACCCTGTATGCTTATTCTGAAACACCTAAAATACCCAGTTCTATGGCCTGGAACCAGTACGAATCTGTGTAACATTTTGTGCTAAGAGACGTTCAAGTACATTTTGCTAATTTCTTTTGGCAACAGCAATTTAATTCAGCACAACCCTTTGTAATTTAAGGGGGGCATGACCCACAGCTTCTCTGCAATGATTCCCTGTGGGCCATTGGAGCTGGACCACAACCACTCTCCACCCTCAGAGGGGCTGAGCCCATCAGCCACTATTCATCTTGGTTGCTTGCAGCATTCCTCACCTCAGCAGGACTGTTTGTTCATACCAGCTTACTTACTCCAGGGTCTTTGGAGAAGGAGATCTGTAGAAGTTACTGAATTTTATTGCCAAATAAACACTTTCGTGCTAGATATCCGGCACCACTTCTGAGTGAGAACTTGGCTCCAAGGGACGACTTTTTGCCCCTTTCCTAGAAAGCATCATAGTTAGATGTGTCCCTTGCCCGGAGAGGGAGAACTTCCCAAATTAAAAGTGGAGTCAGCTCTGGCCAGTCATCTTTATAAAGCTTAGTACAAATGTACCTGACAGGTTTTCCGTGACTTCTCTAACGTATCTGCAATTATTTCTAATTCAGTGTGCCAGACACACATCAGGGATCAGCTGTAGCACATACAGGTCATCCACAGTGTAATGCTCAAGCGGATCATAGGCACATAATTCTAAGCAGTGAGAAAGGACAAATTATATTCTGAAATTTCATGTTATTTCCTGTGACTATCAACCAGCTGTACAGTAAAATCAAGGGAAAGTAACTAAGGGACACACTATTAGTTCATGACTTGAAATCAGACATATGCTAATCCGGAAGATTTGCTCTTGATGAGGAAGATTTGATTGATACAGGGGAGACAAGTTATACAGTGGTGGCAATCAACAGTGATGCAGCAGCTCCTGATCATAGTCCCCCAGGAGGTGGAAATAAGCTCTGCCAGGTTCAAGTGAAGTTGTGGGTTTGTACCTTTGCAGAGGATTCAACACCAGGAGAAGAAGCCGGACAGCCTGTTCCAGAACCAAGTCCCACTGGCAGCAGTAGGCAAGATGCTGTGGAAGTGTCTGTCGTGCCTTTGTTTCATTAGTTCAAAGGAAACTCCTCTGGGAGGATTGGAAGATGCACTAGACTAAAAGACTACTCTGAAGTTTCTGAAAAACAACCCCCCAAAAACCCTAGTCCGATTTTATTAACAGCTACAAATGTTCAAAAGGGAACTGAGAGCCCTATTTCTTTAATAAGTGATGCAGAAGATAAGGTACTATTTGAAAGGAAAAGTGAAATAAGAAGCCTTGAAATGCTTCTGAAGACTCCCTGAAGAGAGGGATGACACAAGCCCTGAAACGCACAGTTGCAAAACCCATCTGTACGCAGCAGCTTTCTTTTTCAGAGAGTGACCTGTTCTGCCTGTTATATTTGTATTCTGAAAAAGATGTTCTTTCACTGAAAATCTGGATAAAAGCCAGGACATGAATATAATCAATTCCAATTTGAAATTTTAGCTATGGACAAGAAATTTTATCCAATGCAATTAAAAGATAAATAAAAATAATAATAAATCTTGGTTTCCTTAGGAAGCAAATATTTCTCTGCAAAACCAAAATGCTCGACTTCAGTCTCTCAGGCCAGAAAACAATTACTGAGTTTGGCTGCTGCCAGCTTGTGAGGGTCTTGTTACAGAGCTGGAGGAGGCAAATAACTTTGGAGGACACAGCCCTGTGCAGGGAGCACATCTTTCAGGAAGGAAAGAAGCAGTAGAATGACAGCGAGAGGCAGAAAACAGCCGCATGTCAGGTTTGTGGAAGCCAGTTTTGGAAGAAGCTCACCCTGAGATCGCATTCCTTACCTCTGCCTGAACAGTGCTGCTCTGCTCTGCAGCATCCTTTCACACCTCTTCTAGCCCAGGCATCTCCCACTGGGATTCTTTTGTCCTTAACAATATTCACAGTCCCTTTCAATGACTTTTACCCATTCTGGGATGGTTTGTGTTCTAGTTTGTTTGGGTTTCGTTGGTATTTATGAGTTTGTTTTATTTTGCTGTTGTTCAGTTTCATTTCTTGAAATACCTCAGTGCTTCAGGGCTGGTTTTGAAACACCAATGACTGTTCCAGCTTGGATTAGTTTGCATCCATATTACAAAATTAAAAAAATAAATCTTTCGTTCAGTCCCTTCTCTCTTTTCAACTGCACTTCATTTAACTCAGCTCCAAGATTAGCAGAATTTGCCAATATTTTCTCTCTTTAGCAATATTGCCACATCTCAGCTACACTCACTAAAATTCCTGGCTTTCAAGAAAAAAAAAAAACATCCACTACTTCCTTCAAATGCTAAATGATGTGTTTGCATTCATGAATGATCCATGAACCCCCACACCTCTTTTCAACATCAACACTACACGCTCCAGAAGACATAACTCACCTCTTCCACAAACTGACACACGGAGATGAGGCTCCCCCAGCAGGAAGAGCCCTTTCCTGAGGGCTACCTCTAATTGTCCCTGCTCCAAATAGCTCATCAGCAAGCTGCATGCTTTAGTTCAAAAACTGAGCACCAAAAAAAGGGCCCTTTACCTAGAAAAAAATCTTTCCAGGATGTTCCTACAAGCACCATTCTGCCCCACTGCAGTGGGGAGCTGAAGGGCAGTGAAATGTAGCTCCAAACTCAGCTCTTGATGGGGGCAAGTGATTTTAAGAGGTTGTTGACCATCTTCCAGCTAAAGTTTACCACCTGCACCCTGTGCCTAGGCACCTTGCTATGGAGATGTAAACCAATTGCAGGAATCATAGTAATTCCCAGGGTTCACTTCCACACCTGATCAGAAGTTTATGGTTTTTAACTCACACTGATCTGTTTCAGAGTGCAGCCCAACCACAGCTGCATCAGCCGAACAGAGGATGTGACTATTGTACAAGAACGAGTTGAAACCTCCCGGAATTGCTTTGTTATGTAAAATTACACAGCTGCTGCTGCCTCCTGTCTGTAACATCCTAGTTTTCCCATCTTTGCCTTTGGGAGCTTGCTGCCCCTTTTTCCTCATTCTGGGGAGAAAGCCAGGTGGGCTGCATTTAACAGCTCAGAGGAAGAGAGAGAGCTAGGAAAACCTAAAATGCAGAGCCTAAAATGCATTTACTTGATTTGGCTCTCAGTAGTGTCACAGAAGGTATCTTCAGAGTAGCTCTGGCTGGAGGTGAGAGTGGAGAGGAGGTTATTTCTCACGTGCCCTGGGAGACAGGAGCTAGTAGCTCTCCATCACGCTCACTCATAGCATTGGGCTTATCTCACAGCTCTCACCCCAACCTATGTGGGTTTCCTGAGCTGCACAACAAAGCCCAGGTTGCAGCAAGCGTTTATGTTGGGAGGCTCTAGTGTGAAACATGGATTTGAAGGGAAACTGGGTGAAAAAGGAGTGTGTGTCCAGGAGAAGATCACAGAATCATAGAATGGTTTGGGTTGGAAGGGACCTTTAAAGCTCATCTAATTACAACACCCCCGCAATGAGCAGGGATACTGGCCACTAGACCAGGTTGCTCAGAGCCTTGTCCAGAATATTGTGAGAATATTTCCAGGGGCAGAGCATCTGCAGCACCTCTGAGCAATGTGTGCAAGTGTTTCACCACCCTCATTGTAAAAAACCCAAACATTTCTTCCTAGTCCAGCCTAGATCTACCCTCTTTAAGCTTAACATCATCAGCCCTTGTCCTATTACAACAGGTCCTGCTAAAATGTTTGTCCCCATCTTATAAGCCTTCTTTAGGCACTGGAAGGCTGCTCTAAGGTCTCCCTGGATCCTTTTCTCCTCCAGACTGAGCAAGCCTAGTTCTCTCAGCCAGTCTCCGTACGAGAGATGCCCCAGCCCTCGGATCATCTTCATGGCTTCCTTGATAAAAACAACCACCCTGTTTTCAAAGTAGCACCAGTAATTTGCTGTGGTGACTCAGTGCAGGCATGATTACAGGGGAGCAGGAGGTGTGTTTATAGAAATGACTGCACAAAAGTATTTTTAAGAGAAGAGTGTGAACATCCGGGCCTGATGTGGCTCTCTCTTGTTCCGGTTCCACATTTCACCCCGTACCCATGGGTTTTAATTCCAAGTAACAGCTATTTCAAAGTTCTTGGCACACTGTAAGTTACTAGTGACCAGCAGAATAGAAATCCAGTCTTGTTTTTCTTCCAGCACACAACTGTTCAAGAACAGCTACTTGTGAGTGAGTGAAAGAATAACAGGTAATGCCCTGTGTTTATCTATGTCTGCAACATGATCTACAAGAGTGAATGCAAAACAAAGATATTAAGAAGAAATACATCAAAGAGGTTCTGTTGCACCTCGTCCAGCTAAAATAAGTAAGAGAACATTTTCTTGTTGTGTTCCCTTTGAACGAAAAGGAACACAGCTCAGCAAGACCTATTAGCAAGCTCAGAACTGTTCTCTGTCCTGGAAGTAACTAATGTAACAGTAAAGCCAAAAATATTCTGAAAGACAGATAAAGCCATTCTTTTTCTTTTAAAAGCTATTTTAAAAGGACTGAGTCACTGAAAACGTGAGTCCATTGGTGCAGAGACGCACATGTTAGGGGAAGAAAAAAGTGACTGAGTCAAACTATCCTAAAGGCTTAGCATTACGATACAGTCTGACAAGACCTCATATTCCTCCAGAAAGCATTTTTTAAGATAGTATCATTCATTTCTTTAGCACTGGTGAATTTCAAACAGGTCTGATGCCACTGGGGCTGCAGTCAGCATCATAGCTAATATCCTACAAAGATGACAATTGCATCTATGTATTTATAAGGCTTTCAGCTTGGAAGAAATGTTTGAAAGGAGAGAACTGCAGAAGAGCAAGAAATAAAGTTTAAGATTGTATGACCTCTTCCTTACATTCAGGACTTGAAAAGAAATACAAAAAGCTATGGGTGAGTTCCTCTGTAGGAAGCTTCCAACACAGACTACGACTTCCTACATTTTTTCTTTTCTGCTGCTGGTTACTTAAAATTAAGGAACTTCTCCTCACGTTGGGCAGACTCAGGCATTAACAAATGCCCTCTTTGAGGGTTTATATTTCTGTTGTTCATCAGTACATACAGCAGTTACAGCTGTCCTGAAATCAGTTGGGTGGGAATGATTTGGGAGAGTCAGAAAAATCTAAGTTAGAAACGTTACTCCCCATTCACTTTTTAGTTATTTAGTTTAAGTCATTACAACTTTACTCAGCAAGTCTGTGGTGGCTTCAGAGTCAGTATATGAGGGGAATAAGAGAGGAACCTTCCAGAGAAGCTCTCAGGCTCCAGGTCTCTTTAAGCTCATGGAAAAGAGAAGAATTTGCTTTCAAACAAACAGGAACCATGTGATTTTATTCTGAAAGAGCTCTCCTACAGCCAGGGCGCTTGAGGAACTGATTGCTATCAAGCAAGGCTCCTTTTATATAATTGCCAGTTAATTATTCATCTCCATAGAATAAGCACCTGGGACTCCTTTTTGTGTCTTAGACCAAGAACATCTGGGACTACATAAACGATTGCCTAAGAGGCAATCCCAGCAATGAAAAGGGGTTTTGAAAAACACATGCTCTGCCCCCAGCCTTGGAGCTGCTCATCTGCCTGGCTGTGGGTCTGCCTCACCAGGCACAGCCAGGATGCTGCTGCAGAGTTGAGCATCCAGACTGTCACTGTGTGGCTTCAGTGCTCTGCTGCTCTGGCACCAAGGTGGTGGTGACTGGGAGCAGGAGGAAGGCGATTTGTGTGCTTGATGTCCTCTATTTCTTTCCTTTAGCTCAGCTGAGTTGGAAACTGGTTTGGAAGCACAAGTCTAGTTTAAATGATATCCCAGCAGCTTGAAAGATGCTGACCAAAGACTAAGCCAAAATACAGAGAGATGCACCTAATTTCACAAGAGTAGCCTAGATGTGAAATCCGTTATTCCTGTCTTTAGCTCTAATCCCGATCCCTTTGGAATGAATGGCATTCTTATTGTCTGTGTTTTCCTAAAATTTCCCAGATTTTAGCCACATGAAAGATCAAAAAATAATCCATTTGGGAACAGGATGTCTTGTTTTGTATGCTCAAAAACCAGCACCTCTAATGTTGGCCAAAAAAGGATTTATACGGCTGGTCACCAGGGTGTTTCTGATTTGCACATAAATCTCACTTCTAGAAAGTATTATAAATTTTTAATTACAGACAATCTGAAGCAAAGTAGCCCTGGGTTACATCCAAACTTCTCCCCAACTGGGCAAAGGGTTCTGTGCCTGGCAGTTTTTTAAACCCCTTCAGCCAACTTAACAGGATAACTCTCAAACAACCTTGAGAGTTGTGAGCAGACGCAGCTATTAGTGCAAAGTTATTAATATCGGCAACAGCACCTTAAGTTGCTGAACCTCAGATGCTAGTACAGAATGTCTTCATAATTAAATATTGCCTCTTTCTGAGTCATATTGGAACATTTGCGGTGAGTCAACCTGAAGCAAAACAAGCCCTGCAAACAAAGGATGCCTTTATATCCTGTGATCCATGGCTGTGCCTCGACATGTGTTGGGCAGTAGACTTCTGGAGCAAACACTGAGCAGCTAGAGTTGCTGGAAGGTGAAGCAGCAATTGTCATAAAGAGCTGGCCATATTTTCAATAGCACTGAAAAGATCCCAATGTGTGTAAACAAAAATCAAAGTACCCCTGCATAAGCATCTGGTTTAGGATTTGTATCTGGTTTAGTGCCTTCTTGTTAGAGAAAAAGCACGCCAAGTGAAGACAAAGCCAGCCCAGAATTTCTAGTCTCCACCTCGGTCAGTCTGTTACTAATCAGCATCTCAGACAATAATGACTTTTTTTTCTCTCTTTTCTATGCAGCTAATTTGCCAGAGCTGGAACACAGGGTTTGGAAAGCGTCCTGATGTCTCTGCTAAATACTTTGACAGCAATGAAAAACATGGCTCGGACCCTTAGTGAGGAGTATCAGTGCAAACCAAGATGTTTTGACGGCAGATTGGAAAAGGTCTGGGCAGGGGTCACCCAGGACTGGAGCCATAGCACCAGGCTGAGGTGATCTGCCATGCTTCCAGGCCAGCAGGTCTTGGCTAAGGGTGCAGATGGTCAGGAGTGAGGAGCCTGGAAGAGCTTTTGTACATGAGGCTGTGCCAGAGAGTGGTGGCTCCTCCTGGTCAGGGTAGGCTCTGCCTGCCAGAGTGGTGGCATGAACCTGCCAGATGGTTTAGATGCCTTTGGATGACTTTCCCTCAGTGTTATTTGGAGAGTTAGTAATGACTTTAAACATTCTGCTATCACGCTGAACGTCTGGGGTGAACCGCAATCTGCTGTTCCCTTTTGGCTGCTTGAGTAAAGTAGTGGATGATGTTTATATGCTTATGAAACACAACCTCCATTAAGAGAAAACTGCTCAGCCTAGAAAGTCAGGGCTTGTACTTGACAGTGCACAGAGAATGGTGCTTATGCTACTCCAGCTCTGAAGTTGTCAGCCTTGTGGGCTTTTTTGGGACATCTGTCACAAAGCACAGCACTCATCAGTTTGGGCTGCAGCTGTAAGCACTGATCACGCCTGTGGGACAGCACCAAACACTTGTAGAGAAGACAGGGCTGATGCCAACCTGTGGGGATACAGACAGCCTTGGCAGGAGTGAGGCTGAGTCCAGCTCCAAGGTTGCTGCTCCATCATGAATCTCCATCATGGGGCTATGGCTTCAACAAAGACCTCAGTCCTGTCCCTGTTACCCTGGCGCCAGCCCAGCCCCAACACCAGTACCCAGAACGGAGCTTCCACTTCCAGCACTGGCCAGGGATCAGTGGAGGCCCACGTCTGTGCTTGGAACACAAGTGGAGGGAATGCCACAGAAACCAAGTGCTGACGTGGACATTGCCAGTTCTTCTGGTTTTTTAAGCATGAAATGAGAAACACTTCATTGTAAGCAACAAATTAATACTATCCAGGTTTATTTGGCATGGGTATCTTCCCTTTCCACACCTATCTTCCTGCAGCTGAGCTACATTCTCACCAACACAACTGTGCCTAGTAACATACACTTGCCAGCAAATATCTTACACTTGTCTGTATGAGATGTCTTATCTCTGCCTGACTTGGTTTATGTTTAAATATTGTAGAAGATACACAATATACGTAGGAAGGACATAAAGCAGGAGCTTGTCTGACTGTGGCATATATCATGAGGTTTATACCATACCTAAGCGATGCGTTTGCTTCTCAAGTGATCTTTGTCAAGATACTGTCACTCATCATGACATGGGGAATCAGTGCTTCAGTTTCACACAGTGCTGCAACAAACGCAAGTCCGGAAGTTCAGCAATCTCCCTTATCTCTACTCTGACACAACTACCTGGAGCAAGGAATAAGGGATAAAATAGTTTTTCTAGAGCATGTTCTTCAATATTTTAGTTAACATAATGTTAAATTTTCTTCTGTTTCTTGACACCTAGAAACAAAACATATGTTTGTAAACTGATGGAGTGTTTTGACTAGCCGAAAAATCCTGTAAGTTCTTTTCTCTTAAAACATGATCTTCCTTAAGCAGCATCAATCTACTCTTAATAAGCATAAGGACTCAGTTGGTCCCCCTCCGCCAGACATAGAAGACTCCACAGAAGTTGGTCAAATACCAAGCTATGATGGCATGTGAGGACTCTGTCTTTCCCAAGCCATTCTCTGGTGTCTCATCTCTTTCGAGGAATCTTTACTTCATATTTTGAAGGAGAATCTTTGGCTTTCTCCACACACGGCTTTTTAGCTGCCACAGCCAACTAACTATTGCTGTAATACACAAGGCAATGCTAGCGAGGAGCCCATTCAGCAGTAATGAAACAAATTATTTCTGTGTCTTCATAGTGTTTAAGCATCAAAATGCCAAATGCAACAGGTAGATGACCTACTGAAAAGATTCTTTTTTATCACGTAAAGCAAACAGTAATCTCGCAGAAGCCCAGCCAAATTCCATCACTCACAGGATTGTGCCTTGTGGTAGGGAGTTTGTCATGCTGGGCAGCCCAGTGCAATGAACTCAGTTAGCAATTGTTGCCTTTCCTTTCCATGGGGTGAACTTTATTTTCCATTACCTTAAGATAAAGCTTACAGGAATCCTCTGACTCTTCTCCACTCAGGTTAGTAATTTATGTATCTTTAGGCTACAGAAAGCTAAGCAATCACCTTCATCTTGCAGTTCAAGGCTAGACCCCAGAAAAGTGCAGATGAACATAGGTAAACCCTCAGGTGGGGTTCATCAGACTTTAAAATTACTTATTTCCATCTCCCCCAAACTGTTCACCCAGCTGTATATCAAAGCACAGCCTCCTGAGCGAGCTTTCAATCATTATTTTGGGTAGAGAATTCAGGTCCATCACCAGTTTCCTAGGAAGTGCATCCAGGCAAGTAAAATGTGTCCAGGTAGGCTTTAGTCTTAGGGTTGTTTTTCTGTAGCAGAAAATTCCAGCACCATGGTTACCTTGTTGGTAGCAAGTATTCTGTATACTCACAGTCTTACCGTCAAGCAGCACGAGCTCTCAGCTGCTGCCAGACCCTGAAATCTGTGCAGCACTTGCTAGAACGTGTGCTTTGCAATCACAGTTTGCAAATCAATGCTGCGGCAGCACCTGGAAATGACATGGGCTGAGCAGGCAGGAGAGACCCTCAAAAGCAATTGCTTTTTGAACTTTTAAAAGACTTCCTGGCAGCAAAGAAAGCTCATGGCTTGTTGCATAGCTCTGAGCAAAAGGAATTATTTTTGACGTGCTCATTTGCAGGGGCACCCATGGGCTGAAATGGCTGAGAACAAACTGCAGGTTTCCAGGCTTCTCTGAACATTTATAAATGACAATGGTTTCTGCATGAAGTGAAAGTAATCTAAAAGCAACTGCTGGAATAAATATGTATGGCTTCCAGGTGAGCTGATGAACTCTCACTGTGTTTGCAAAGCCATAAGGAACATGTGAGAAAAATGCCCAATTAACCATACTGTACTGTTAGATAGAGATCAAAAAATGTGCAAATGAATGAAGCTGGGGCTACTTAAGCCCAATCTAGATTTAAAACTTTTAATTTAAGTGACAGCTAGATAAGGTCTGAGAGCTTAGCTATCAAAAGGCAACAAATTGTCTCCTTTTCAGACACAGGGGAGAGAATCCATATCAGCAATTGTTTCAGAGCTATTAGAGGAGTTAGTCCTGTAGGCAGAAAGAGGTTCTTTTTACAGAATTCACTTGAGCCCTCAAGATCTGGGAGATATTCAAGGTATAAGCTACCAACCCTGGTTTCTCTGAACATGTGCTTTAATAGCTTACTGGACACCACAAGAGCACACATGCATGCCCCATTCCACCAAAACCATCATCCACTTGGCTGAGTCCTGACTTTCTCAGTTATGTGAAGGTGGCCAGTTATAAAGAGACACCTAATGCACAATTGAGGTGAGTCTCATTTTCCCCCAGTTAACAATACACACTTCCCAAACATTCACAAGATCCAGATGTGGCATTGTTATGACACACACTTTTAAAACTAATACACTATTTTTCTAAGATTCACAATTCAGAGACAAAAGGCAATAAAGCTTGACATTAGACACTACCCAAAGGACCAGGCCAACAGGAGGGTGTAGATCATCACGAGACCCTGCGAAAGGTAGTCAGTGAGAAAGATCCTAGTGAGCATATGCAGGGATGGAAGTCATAAAGCAGCTGCTGTTATGAAGCACTACTGAGGCAGCAAGATTATAGAGAATCAGATAAATAAAGCAGTAGAAAGCAGCCTAAGACAAAAGGATTAATAGGAAAGACATAATGGACCATGTGTTTTTAACTAAGGAGCTGACAGAGATCACCAACCACCTGAAGTGGTTGTATGGCTCAGGACACAGGTATTTGATGGCTACTGAATTGTTGTTTGCAAGACTGATCGAATATAGGCAAAATCTGAGGTGTTTGGTTTTTATCTGTGCAAAATAGAATGAGAAGACTTGTAAATCTTGGTTCCATTTCACCTGACTATTCAAAATCCACAATTGCTTTGTGTAACACTCTGTGAAATGCCAACACCACCTATTTCTATTTAAATTATTAGAAAATAAAGCTAGCAGCAATTTATTCCTGAAGCCTTGTGCAAGCACTTAAGATGCCAGCTGCTTCCTTATAGTCCCTCTGGTTATCAGCATGTAGGCATTAACCACCATTTTAACTAAACTTTTGCATTACTGTGGGTGAGCCACTACCCCTCCACTCCTGTTGTGAGCCTTGCAACCTGTCTTGAGGCTTTTAACACGATTGAACACAAAGAATTCCCTTGACAGTGATTTATCTGAGCCTCTCAAAGAGGTAAAAGAAGTGCCCTCATCTCGCCTCCTGCACCACCACTGACAGTGATTGGGTGCTATGATGAATGATAAACCTTTTGGGAATTTGCTGGCTAGTGAAACACTGCACTCAGTTTTATCAAACTTTTGAACAGCTTCACCCAGAGGAAATCACAGAACTCAGCCATGACACCAGCAGCAGATTTCCCAGAAGGTTACTTATAAAGCAACAGTAAAATTTCATATTTATTACATCTGCAATTTGCAATTTCACAGTGAACCCTCCAGCCTGCAGGTCCCATCCGTTCTAGGAAAAGAACAGTACCCATGAGGAAGTCACTTCTGAGTTATGCATCTGAATATTAACAAAGGCATGAAAGTCATTACTACAATACCCAGACGCAGTTCATCACACACTGGGCTTTCTCAGGCTGGTAGTTAACAATGCCAAGGGATTGTGGCTGGTTCTTCCAGCCTAATTCACAAAACACCTCCAAGCTGAGGTCTCTAGCAGCTGCAGAGAGAAAACAGAGAGCCACAAGCTATTCTGACACAAGACTTGCAGCCAAATCTTCAGAGAAAGTGTGGATGGGCAGGGAGGCAGCAGAAGGAACAGGAGCTCATGAAGAGTGGCAGCTTCAAAATGTTTCTTGGCACTTCCCAGAAGGCTTCCTTGGAGTTGTGGCAATGGCTGCAGAACAGGACAAAGGCAAATTGCTGTAGGTTTTATTCCTAACCTCACTAGTTACTACGTCTTTGACCTTGAGCAAGTCAGGTATTTGTTCCTTAAGTAATTTTCAGGTATGAAAAAGAGACAACTGTATTTCTCCTGGCTTATGGTTTATTTAGATAGGTATAGTAATAAAGAAATATATCTATTTATTATTAAAGATACACTTTCTAAGATTCAGATGACAGGAGGAATTGGGTAAATCTGCAATGGAAAAAGGTAAAAGGCAGTGGGAAGAACTTGACTCAAGACTTTAATATCTATTTTTTTTTTAATAGTTTCAGTCATACCTTGTAAAATTCAAATGAAACATTTCCACAGCATTAAAACATCTTTGTAGATTGAAAGGATAATTTCCACTTTGCATTGTGAACACCGTTTTAAAGAGAACTCGTAGTTTTGACATAAAGCTCCCTCGGGTTTTTAGAAATCAGAGCTGGAGTGCCTGGTTCAGTTCTATTGAAGAAAAATCCTTCAGTCAGGAAATGTGTGTTGGGTTTGTTGGTTTTTTTTGTGAAACAAAAAAAGATTACAGCTTAAAATCATGACATGCCTTGAAAAATGGAACAAGGTCCCACCTGCTTAGCATTACACAGAGCTGCATGTGTAAGAGCATGGCAAGACCTCTGTGCAGGACAGGAGATTTGCCACAGAGCTGGCAGAGGATAACAAGGACCCTCTTGTGTCCTATACAACTGTTTTACAAGATGTTGGTCCAGTGCAAAACCATGTGTGTGTTCATGAGCATCTGTACACGTGTTTATAGGCTTGATATTGAACATGTAGACCAAAGTGCAGATTAAATAACAGCACTCTCCCCAGGAAGAATTTCTTTTGCACTGGAGAAAGGAAGCAGGAAGGCAGCTTTGTGGGGTCACGTGCCAGCTGTAACCTATTGAATTGTATACTCACAAAGTACTGATGAAAGAAGGTTGAAGAATATTTCCGCTCAATACACCACTAATGAGTTCCTCTAGATGAGCTGGAGCACTGCAGTGCTTTCCACTAAGTGCAATCCAGCTAACAACCCACGTGGTTTAAACCCACATTGCTGCTACACTTTGGGGTTTTTTGGATGTTTAACAAATTGAGAGGCTGTAAATTGGAATAGGCACAATCCCTTATGCTTCCTTGCTCAACAGGTTAGGTTTTGAAAAGCCTGCCCAAATCTAACTGTAAATCACTCAGCCCACTGTCTCCACCTGTGATGATAGCCAAGACCCAAAAAATAGCTAGTTAAACACCAAACTTGGTGCCTCTGCTGCAGGTTGTGTCTGGCTTAGGAACTTGCCATATCTTGCACCAACAAGTGGAGAAGGAACTTCCCTTCTGCAGCACAGCCAGTGTGCTTTTGGACATGGCCTTTGACAACAGGAGCCCGTTTTTTTTGGACCATGCTCTCTTGGCATCCAAGCTTTTTCTGCCTGTTTGTTTCTCACATAGCGAGTCAGCCTGACTGAAAGCAGATGGCTGTTCTTTGCTTATTTCTACAGTGAAAGCTTTCATTTGAAGAAAATAACCCCTAAATATGAAAAATAAGGATATTATCAGTAGGAAGGTCTTACAGCAGGGTTTTCTGTAAGCTCCTTACGGTGACAGATTCCAAAACTTCCACTCCATCAACATCTTTCTGTACACAAAGATATGATGCAATTTCTTTGTTCTTCTTGATGACAGAGTAAGTGAGCTTTTCTCTCCTGCAGCCAAACGCACTGCCAGCAGCAGCATCACACCTATTTAACTGTCCCTTACACAGCAGCATTTCTGCCTGTACCTTCTCCCAATAGAGTTACTCCCTTACTCGTCCTCTAAGGCTCACTGGGGGTAGGTGACTCTTTTCTCTCTCCCATCCTTCCTATGGTTTAAGAAACCTGTCTCAGGAACACCAAAGAATGAGGTTTATAAAGAACACCTCCTGAGTAATAGATTTACTTTCCCCGAAATAGGAGCAAATTAACAAACAAATTGATTTCCAAGGCAGGCTGTTTTTGAATTTGAACACCACAAATGCTAATTCCCAGTAATTGCTGTTTCATCAATCACACACCCAGTCCTGCTGTTCTCACATCATCAGAATAGTCTGTGACTAAATTAATCAATTCTTTGAGGCTAATGCTTTGGCAAATTTGGTACCTGGTGTATGCACATTGCCTCATTCTTATGCTCCATATAGGATTCGGTTGGAGGCCAGCTTTTACTTCTACTCAGATCCATCCTTCAACTGTGATGCTGCGGATAACCTTGTTTTGGCAGCCACTGTGCTTGAATTCCTTTCCCCAGGCAGCACATAGCTCCAAACTTACAATCATTCCTATAATTTGCTACGCCAACAAAATTATAAGCACTGTAAACAGTCCACACAGCAGTTATATATTACAAAGCAAGCTGCATATTAAGCCTCACATTTGATTCAGAACCAAAGGCTACATTACACCTGAAAGAAAGAAAAGGCATTCAAATCCTTTCACTGGCAATTACCAGCGTTAGTCTTTATGGTGTGCCTCAGGTTAATTTGACATTAACTTTTGTGTTTTGAGAGAAGAAAAATAAAGGCAGCATTTTATACTTCCATGTGCACATTCAAAAGGCAGCCTGCTTTTAACTGGCACCTCTCTCACATCCATAGTATGAGACTATAAAAGACTGTCAGTTGAAAACTGGCCTGACACTGACATGGAGTAAGGACACAATTGTCTGCCTGCTAAAGTAATGTAGCAGTAATTGTGCCCATCACTGAGCAAGATGACAGCACTAATAAAGAGATTTTCATCTCAAATATCCAGCTGCTGGCCATGTTAATGAGTAACACAGCTTTGCAGTCACTTAAGACAGCTTGGAGGAGTGTGGGTAACTTTAAAGAGGTGGGTGATCTAAGTAAACTTCTGAAAAGTTTATCACATCTAACTGGGGCCTAGAAAGGGCAATATTAGAACTGCAGACAAAAAGCACTACTTAAAGTGAATATAATAGGAAAAACGGGCTGCTGCTTATGTTTGACCCATACTAAACCAGAGATACCAGTTCTTCATGAAGATAAACCTGTTCTGGACTCATACTGGCAGAGAGTATTGAAGTATTGAAGTGGAGTGGGTTTTTTTTTTTTAGGCTTCCTATAACAAGCTATCTAAGAGCATGTGTACATGTGTTCATCCTTTTGTCCCTATGAGCTGAGCCATGCTAATGGATTACCTGAGCACTTCTAATCCTTTTTACTGTGTATTATTGCAAACCATTGATCTTGAACCACTACAGAACAGCCTTTTACCTTAGCTAATTTGTTTTGCACTCACATGATCTACTGTCTCAGCTCAGCATGGGAGCTATTGTCATCTCAGAGTCTCCCTGTGCAGCAGCAGTGCCAAGACCATGATCCTTCCCACCATGCTGTCTCCTTGAGAAGGCGACTCCTTGGTAGCCATACATGCATCAGGGATAAGCACAAACAAGACACTGTAGGATGCTCAGACAGAAGGCTTGCTGCCAAAGCAAATGCTCATTTGCTCACAGTCTACAGCTCAGAGTCACCAGAACTGTGAAACATCTTTCCTCCTCCTCTGCCCACCAGCTGGGAGAACCAACTTCTGACTAGAGACAGTTGCAAAACTGCCGATAAACTGTTGTCAGTTTGTTGCAACTGAAATTTTTAGCAAAATTATCTGTTTTGTCTGAACCTTTCCTCTGAGTTTTCTCAAACTGGGGTGGAATCACTTGGAGGACAAAGTCCTCTCCCACAACAGCCACTCACTGAGGCCTCCTCAGGGTGTGGGCTCAAAAGCATCCCGATTAGCAATGCTGGAGAAGATACCTCCACCACTGGTGTTCCACTTGGCCCAAAAAAAAACCCATTACACTGGAGGATCTTTGGCAGCCTACTGTGCAAATCCTGATACACAGCCCAGTCCCTGTGCTGCCCTGCTTCAGAGCCAGTGTTGAAACCTAAGCCTGCTGTTGACCAGCTTAGTGTCCTATAGCTAGTGGCTGAAGAACTGGAGGGCGACTTCCCTCTTTTCACTTCCTTGAAGTGAATACATTTACAGTAACTCCTTTGTCTCAGTTTGGGCCAAGAAAATTTTTTGGGGAAATTAAGGTTCCTGCTTGAATCTCACTTCTAATGACATAGCTTCTAAAATTCACTGAGGACTGGTGGGCTTGTAAACCTCTGGTTTGTAACTGCCCCTGTACCAGACTTCACAATGAGCAAAGAGTACCTGATCAGAGCATTCAATAGTTCTCCAGCTCCTCACCAGGCTTAATTAAGTGTAATGAAAGGAAATTAATGAGCTTTGTCCCCATTGTGAAAGGAAAGGACAGCTGGAAATACGTAGGGACCCAGTATGAATTGAGCATGATTAAGTATGTTGTAACTATTGTTCTGACTGAAGTAGTGCTGTTATACCTAAATAGCCTACAGCAGTCCTTTGTCATTACAGCCATTTCGCTGGCTCTGCTTTAATTGCTTCTGAAAGCCACCCAGAAAGGATTTCATTTACGCCCTTTCCAATTTAAAACTAGGAACACAGATATGTAAGCACTAACCTGCATCCACTTAGATAATGGGGATTCAGTGGGTGAGCCAAGAAGATAGGTATTTTATATGAAACTGCTTGGTACTTAACACAGAGAGCAATGCAACTGATGGGCATGGCTGCCAGTGGAGGATGGCTCCCAACCTATGGGGTGGGCTACAGAGCTCTGAGGTTAGTCGCAGGCTACACTACTAACTCCCACAGTTTGGTCCTGACCTGAACCCAAAGGCACACCCAGGGCCAGAGGGGTGGCACTGTGTCCCCATCCCCTCCCGGCTCCGAGCAGATTCCCCCAGCATCTAGCTTCTCTCCCACAGGGACTGTCATTAGCCAAAGAGGGTGCAGCAGACAGCAATCCTCTATGAGCATTTATCTACCAAGACAGGCCTCTCCACTCCTGATTTTGTGCTATGTAAAGGCAAGGGGCCCATTAGTACAACACCCCATTATGGCAAACATCCCCTTACCTCAGGCTGCACTACCTCACTCTCCACAGCCTGCAGTTTATTTGCTCCATGCTGCTGAATTCCACCAGCTCTTCAGCTTTCTCCTTATTTACTGTTGCCACATTTGCCTGAACAAAACTCTCACTGCACCAAAACAGGGGAATCACCCCCTGACTTCTTCTGTGCCAAGTATAAACTCCAGCTCACACAGGACTGAGTCTTTGGCTTAACTCACAGCAGGAACACAACATTGGCTCAATTCTGGAGATGACATCACCAAAATGTATTTGAAAGAGAGCAAACCACATCACAGAACACCACAGCATCGCTAACACCCTGTTGCACAAGAAGCTGCACCAGTGCACAGACTGACAGAACTGCAGTGCAGGGAAGTCACCAGGATGCTCTGCAGTACTTGGAAAAGCTTCTTCTCCCAGCACAAAACACAGGATGTCCAGTATCAAAGGACATATCACAGTAAGGCTGTTGTCATGTCCATGATGGACTTATCTCACACTGTGAGATGTACTGTCCAGAATTAGTAGCTGTCCAATTTCTCAAAAACCAGCAATCCAAATCTAAATTAACACTTTTTTCCTTCTGTATTAGTTTATTCACAAAGAAAAAGAAAAAAGGAAAAAAAAAAAAAAAAAAAAAAGAAAGATCACCTTCCTCCTTCAGATTAATTACTTTAAAGACTCACAGTTTCTTGGGAGACAATTCCCAACTCAGCTCTGGTAATGGAGCAAGACTGGAATCTGGCCTAAGCTACTCTGATAAGACTCAAAGGGAGTTGCTCTGGAGAGAATGGAATAGGAGACTGTCTTCTCACTTTCCTGAGGAAGAGCAGTATTTTAGATTTTACTCTTATGTGTCTTCTGTCAGTTCAAAGGATCCTCATCTCTCTCCTGGATGGACTTTTCTTTACAGAGTGCTGAGGAAAATACATTAAGAGGTCAGTGCTTCATCTTTACTTCCTCAGCTTCTAGAAGAAGAGTGTACAATTAAAATGATGCCCCAAAATCTTTGCTGTGGACAACGGTCCAGCCTTTGCTCCAAGCACACAGCCCAAAGTTTATATGGCTGTTACAGCCCTGAATTCTTTTTTGACACGAGTTTGAATCCATCATCCAGGATAGACCTCCGATTGCGTCTTAATTTCTTTTGTCTCTCCAGATAGATGACCACTCCAAGGAGGAAGCAGGCGAGCAGGAAAAGCACCATTCCTATGATGGCTAGAGCGATGACTGTGGCCTCTATCTGCCCTTGAGCCAATTTAGATCCAAAAAGTGTCATCTTCTGGGACTCATCCTTATCCTCAAGTGGCAGCTCTGAATGTCAAACAGAAAGATAGTTCCAGTGAGAGCCAGGAATACCACAACTGAAAGGTTTCAAGAAATATAGAAAAGGAGCAAAAGACCCAATGCAATCAAAGCAAGTCAAAAGAGACCTGATCACCATCCATCTAACAGACCCTCATCCCTAAAGTCACACACATTTGAGAACAA
>NW_009913683.1:21005-23200 GCF_000696875.1 Nestor notabilis | reverse complement strand
TTCCCAAATCAACTCCATCCCAGGACCTCACTGTCTCTTACAGCTATTCAACCCAATCAGCTAACCATTGCTGTCCCACTCACAAGGGAAGTGATCTGAGGATGTGTGGGTAGTCAGTGGCTGGCTTAAGAATAGAAGAATGGAGATGAGAATATGTGTCCAGAGCAGAGCTGCTGCAAGTTCCCCACCCTGCTCCAAGCTTCCCCTGCACATGGCTGTTGTCCTAATCACCATTATTCTGAGTGCACTTGCCCAGGCATGGCAGTGGTGAGTCAGCTGAGATCCAGAGCTCTCTTATGCTTCCACAGAGAGGCAGCAGCCACCTTTTGAGAAAAGTGGCTATTTGCAGAGGTAACAACTGCTGATCAAGGATTTTTGCCTAATGAGCATACACAGGCTGATGCCTGAGCATGGTGTAAAGCCAAATTATTTCATATTGTCTCTACTGCTCTGACATTTCCTACTCTTCTTTACACCCACTGTGTTGTGGAGAAAGATGAAAAAAAAAAAAAAAAAATCAGGGAAATAAGTAACCACCATGAACTATTCAGACTTTTACCCCCAGAAAACTTTAAAGGGACGTTACCTACTACTCCCCTTCTCCCTGGTGTTGCTCAACCAAATGTCTTCTCACATCTGTTCTTTAAAATACCTGGAAGAGCCAGGGCATGTGCTTAGGCTCTTTTCTTAGGGGAAGAACAGTCCAGGAGGCAGATGTGCTTGTTTGCATGCTGACTCAGTCCCTTGAGCTAGTGATGATCAATGTGGTAATTCTCTAAACCACAGTCATTGACAGCCCAAAAAGGGAGGACAACTAATCTAAGGTGTCCCTCGGGTTGTGATGGAAAGGGATAAGAAAAAAATCACTTCCTTTGCAGCATCCTCCTCCAAAACCCTTTGAATCTCTGCCAGTTTCTAAGCCTACACTCTGCTCTGAAGATTAATCCATATACAGCAAGTACAACAGGATGCGAAGCCACTGAACTTTTTCACCGAACGTGCTCAAACAAGCTTAGCAAGTACAATGTCATTTTTTATCATCAGAGCACAGACATTTGGAGGACAGATAAACTAACCTGGAACCTTCCCTCTTATCCATCAGTAGCCCAGCCTCAGACTAAGATGTTGGCCAGAGTGAGAGGAGAGGCTATAAGTGATGTTTGTGCTCCTCCCTTCTTGCACAGATCTAAATCTCTGTACTCAAGAGATCTCCCTTCCTCCTCCACCTCACACACACAGAGTATTTAGCAGTGCAACATACGCCATACCTGCACTGTAGTTTACAGCTTCAAGCTTTGGCTCTGAAAGGAAATGAAAGAGGGTGAGAAAGTGTTGGGCTGAACAGGTAGATGGCCCAGAACACGGCATGTTTGGCAAGGATCAGGTCCAAAAGCAGCATTTTCCAGGGCTTGCAGGTTTTGTTGTTTTAGGGTTTCTTGGGTTTTTTCCCCCCCCCCTTCCTGTCAATGTTTCCCTTCTTCACATCACACCAGGAGTGGTTTTGTATTACTCACTCCAAAAGCAGACCCACTCCCACCACACAACTCTTTACAGCCTTTGAAAGAAAATGTCTTGGTCTCAGTTGAGATAGAGTTAACTTTATCCCTAGTAGCTGGTGCAGTGCTGTGTTTTGGCTGATAACACACCAATGTTTTACATGTCACTAAAACACACCAATGTTTCACGTGTTGCTAAGTAGCATTTAACTCTGATCAAGGACTTCTCAGGCTCATGCTCTGCCACTGAGGAGGTGTACAAGAAGCTGGGAGGGAGCAGAGACAGGACACCTGACCCAAACTAGCCAAAGGGGTATTCCATAACACAGCACATCATGCCCAGCATATAAACTGGGGGGAGCTACTTGGAAGGGACTGATCACTGCTTGGGTCAGGCTGGGTATTGGTCAGTGGGTGATGAGCAATTGTATTGTACATCAGTTACATTCATTGGGTTTTTTCCCCACCCTCTTTTAGTTTTATATTATTTCTCCTTGTTATTTCCCATATTATTAGTATTATATTGTACTTTAGTTATTAACCTGTTTTTATCTCAACCCACAGGTTTTGCACTCCTTTGCTTCTCCTCCCCATCCTGCCCAGAGAGAGGGGAAGGAATAAGGGGGGCAGCAAGTAGCTGCATGGTTCTGAGTTACCAGCTGGGCTTAAACCACAACAGAAAAGCACAAAGTGGTGGGC
>NW_009913683.1:6923-20988 GCF_000696875.1 Nestor notabilis | reverse complement strand
GGAATGGGGAGAGAATCGGAAGGGCAAAAAGCAGAGGGTGAAGAAAACAAACAAACCAACCCACAAACAAAAACACCCATCTTGTGGGTTGAGATGAAAACAATAAGAAAAAAAGAAAACACACAAAAAATACACCTCTTGCCACAGAAAACAAACTTAAGTGATGCAAAAGCAATCATTCACCACAAGTGGATGCTCAGCCAGTCCCTGAGCAATGTCTGCTTCACTTCCCTGCCTCTTGCCCACCCCACCTACTGAGTGAAAAACAAGAGAAGCCCTTGACACTGTGCAAGCACAGTTCACCAATAGCAAAACCATGGGTGTATTATCAGCTCTGGTTTGGTAACAAATCTAAACCACAGCACCATATGGGCTGCTATGAAGAAAACTAACTCTGTCACAGGCAAAGCCAGTACAGAGTGTCACTCACCTTTAAGCACCTTCCAGTGTTTCCTGGTAAAATGAGAAGCCTTAGGATATGCGTTTAGATTACAGGTAAGCAAGAACATTTACTGGCTGATGGCTGAACATTGCTTCTCAGATGTAAGCTAACATAAATCTTGTTGGAATAATGTAAGCATTGTAAACCCCAGAAACCCATTTGTTGTTAATTCCAGCTGCAGGTATTACCATATTCAAAAGG
Source organism: Nestor notabilis (assembly GCF_000696875.1). NCBI lineage: Eukaryota > Metazoa > Chordata > Aves > Psittaciformes > Psittacidae > Nestor > Nestor notabilis. The sequence goes on along the minus strand of NW_009913683.1, from coordinate 20,345 downwards.
AACATTTGAAATTGCTAGTACTTAAGTAATTACCTGCTCAATTAACTGGCTGTTTATGGCATGTAAGAGAGTTGTAAGTGTGATACAAACAGAATTTAACAGCAGGAGTAGAAAGTACTGTTAGATGTTTTACAATAACAATCAAGGATAGCTCCCTACCTGATCTAGGCAAGACTGTGAAGAGTATCTCCATTCCAGCATGAATGTGATCAGACACATGACAATGAAGCAGCCACTTCCCAGGATTCCCAACCAACATCTCCACCATTTCAAAGGTCCCAGGGAACAGATCCACAACATCTGCTCTGTAGCTTTTGCCATTCTGTCAAAGGGAAGGGAGGCTGTTAGTGTGCAGTGCTCTGTGCTGCTTTTACAGACAGAAAATTCTCTTTGTGTTGCTGGAAAGCACTTCAGTGCTACTACAGCTTTTAAAAGCTCAGAAAAATATGTCAAAGATTAGTTCCTGGCTATAGCTGGGAAAGAAAACAATCTGGTCATGCCTAATCCTAAGGGTTAAGTTAGACATATCAGCACAATACAAAGGCTCAGTGAGTCAGATTTGGAAGTGTAAAACCACATCTCTTTCCTAGATAGGTGAAGTTTCTGTGAGGTCATTCAAAAAGTTCAAGTCTAGAGTCATGCAAAAGTGATTCTATCAATGGTCAGCCTCTGCTTTATCATGAAAGGATATTCTTACCTTGTATATAAAGGTCTCTGCATGAAAATGGACTGTGTGGACATCAATCTCCTGGCCCATTCCCAGCAGGTACCAGTTCACCCACTCTCCCTGGAACATCGTCAGCCCAGGCAAGTTTGCATAGAGCCTCCCATTGATTGCTGTGCAACAAGTTACAGAGAAACAGGAGAAAATGCTGTTATTGAAACAGTAACAATGCTGAACCATTTCAGAGGAAGAACATGCACTGGAAGTTAGATGCTTCAAAGCTTATACAGCAACCAGTGCATCAGTAGTGTCTTCCATATGACAATCCCCCAAAAGTCTGGCAGTGACTTGCATCCAAGGCCATGCTGTAGCTCAGCTCAAATATCAAAACCTACCTCTTCCTGAAAACTGCAGAGGTGGTTCCTTCTAAATGTCAAAACACAAGAATGGTCTTTTTAGCCCAGTGATAGGGAAATATGTATCTATATGCACATAAATCTCTGAAAATTTTTCTTGCAGAACAATGAAAATGGGTAAACCATGCCAACAGGCAACCCTGTCATTCTGTGTCTCATGCTGGCTGCACATGTTACATGCTGATGACTTGCAAAATCACTACATGGCAGGACTTTTATATCATAATTAGCACAGCCAGAAGCAATACTGCTTTAACTGCAAATGCAGGAGAAGGGACTGAAACAGTGAACTGAATGCAATGGCACACACTGCAATGGAAACTTTCGTGTTCAGATGACAGAGGGAATAAGACTTGGACATGATCCAAGGGCAGGAACACCCATGTTTTACTCCCAGGTCTGCCACAGTCACTTTGTATAGATCAAAACAGGCATCAGACTTCAGTGTGTTGGTTTTGCTAGCCATAATACTGGTTTAACAATAACGACTTCATGGACACGTTTATTTGGAGATTCTTTATACCACCCAGTCATAATGATCATATATATAATTATTTACTGTTCTTATCTCCATAACTGCCAGGGGACTTGTTTTACTGAGAACACTTTACAGATATAATACAGAGAAAAACTAATCAGCTAGAACAACTGAGTCATGTATTGCAGCCACGTAGGTAGATCAATTTGAAATCTAACATATTCTAATGGTCCTGTGACAAACCGAATGAAATTAGTCTGACAAGTTAATTTCACATTTGATTTTATTTCCTGTCCCAAGTTAGACACACCAGATATTAGCCTCTCTGGCTCATATCTTGCTATTCCTTCTGACAGGGACAGCCTTCATTGTAGATCAAATGTGTGTGCTGTGTATGTGTGGCAATATTGAGAACACACAGCTTAATTCCGTTCTATGCAAAGTGACGAGGGTATTCGCAAGGAGTCAAGCTCTTGGGGTTTGGGTTGCTGACCACTTAGAGGTCGCAGAATCAACCTGAACTTTGTGTAAATAGTAATGGGTGCTCAAGGTGTCTACCAGGCATTACCATGCATCTTGTTGCTTTCCACAAACTTGTCATCCAGCAGGTTGATCTCCTTGTGATTTCCCTTACTGTAACGTTCCACATTCTCCTCCAAGTACCAGGATTGATTTTCATCAAAAACCAGGAATAGTAGAGCAAACTCCCTCTTTACATCCTTCCTGATCCCATCAGACCGCAGTGCCCCTCTCCGGCAGACCTTCAGGGGTCCAATCAGACCACTGTACATATCCTAATCACAATGAAGGAGAAAAAAAACCAAACCAAACAACTCTGAGGCAAGGATTTTCTCACCCTTTCTTTCATACACACTTTTCTATGTCTTTCAGCAACAGCATTTTCCATTCCTTGCATCACCCCACTGAAAACAAACAATGCTACTGTGCAAGTACTCTCATTAGAACATCAGCTACCAAAGCACAAGAACAGAGACTAAACACGTTCTTTTAAATGCAAATCCAGAAGTCAAATACGAATGGTATCAAAATATTCTCCACTCTGACTGCAAAAAACACCTGCAACTTGAGATAAGAGAGCAGCGATCTCTGGGTCAAACGTGATGGTTTATTCACAGATCCTTCCTGTGAAATCAGTGCTATAATTGATCCTAGCAATGCTTGAATCTGCCTGCTTTATCCAGGGGGCCTTATTTTGGACACTTACTGCCTTTACGGGTTAGCGCTATGGCTCTCAAATAAAAGTCATGACTGACTGGGAGATGTTCTCGTATCCTGCAAATCACTGAAGGAAGGTTACTGTCAAGGAGACAGTGGAATTGTTTTATGAAGGTTTGTGCTAGGGAAAACCAAGGACCAACATCAGAACAAATCTGAAGGATTTTCTCTCACAGGAGAATGCTGGACATGGCACCAGGTTGTTTTCTACCTCTTGGCTGGGCCAACCTCTAGATTGTATCCGTCTCCCATAGCGTAGTACTAGAAGGGGCAAAAAACTGGTTTAATGGGGCCTTTCTAGTTCTAATTTCTACTTTACCTTTACTGGGTCTACCATGGAGTAGTAGATCCAAGGAACACAAGCTGAATCATTTGGCCCTGGCCCAGATCTCTCAGGAACTTCCCATCGGTATGTCACAATGTCACCTGAGTGAGAGAAGAACCATTAACACACCAGTGTGATACACCCATTCACCAATTCGCTGAGCAGCATGCAGAACAACACAAAAAGTGCAAATTCAATTCCAGTTTTGATGGACACTTTCTTCCTTCCCCAAAATACTGGAAAGCAGGATGGAAGTTCCACTCTCACAAGGAACACAGAGGGGCCACAGGATGCACATGCTATCTGGTGTCAGCACAGCTCTATTTTATCTGCCAGTTTTGAGGATGGAGCTGACCAAAGAAATTCCATTTCTCTTCAGTACAGATGGAGCTTGAGATGACTTTTCCTCTCTGAAGTATATTTACAATGCTCAAATTCATTTTTAAGATTACTATTTTGCATATTAACGATACATTTCAGAAAGAGAAGGCCTGACTGAAAACCTGTTCGCTGCTTAGACAGCCTGTGCAAGTTGAAGAGACCAAAAATTATACAAATTGGCATCTGGACTGTGAAACACATTCGTGACTTCAGCCAGCATCCTGGCAAGCAATTGTGCATTTCACCTATTTCATATTACTGTCCACATCACAAAGCATAGGTCCAAAAGAAGGGCAGGCTTCCCCCATCATGGGCAGTCAACCCAGAGCTGCCAAGGACCAAGCTGTGAACTGTCATCACCCTTCTTCCTAGAGACAGTCCACACAGTGCAGGGGTTAAGGCTGCACACAGAAAAGTTTGTGCTACATCATCCCAGGTGCCAAAGCAGAATATGAATTCCAAGGGCTGCTATTTCCACATAAATGGATTCACTAAACCTTGATGAACTCAAAAGACCACTTACCATTCAGTTCCAGTTCTTTACCATTAGGAAACAAGTACATCTAAGCCTGCCTAAGGAAACCAGTCTAGCCATAGGCTAAATTAGCTTTGTAAACCCATACAGGAATGTGGCTGGAGATCAGTGACTTACCAGGGTTTGCTACTTGTGGCTGTCCTGTCTCCCTTTCCAGCACCCCATGTGCATGAATGGAGTAGGGTCGTGTAGCGTTGTTCTTAAACACAACGTTGAGAATATCTCCCACTTCTGCCCACAGAAAAGGACCTTGAGATAGGAAGAATGTACTCTGAGACTAGCAAAAACTGTCAATGTATCTCTTGAGGATATTCCCATCTCTCAAAATCTTCCCATATACATTCTCTTATATTTATTATATTTATGAAGTCCCCTTCCCTCTTCTCTGTCTCCCAAAAAGAAAATTGGAGGTCAGTCCCAATTTGAGTCTTAAAAAAAAAAAAAAAAAAAAAAAAGAGAGTTTCACAATGAGGGAAGTGATGGCTGTTACACATTAACTGTGCCCAATACAGCTAAGGCTCAATTTCTGAATATTGACATTCTAAATTTCACACCCTGATAATACACTGCTGCTGGTTTCAAAAAATGTGGCAATATTCAGTTTGGCCTGACAAGGGTCACAGATCAGAACTGTAGCCTATTTTGAATGGTATGTACTGCCTCAGACTTGCTGCTCTAGCACCACTCAGTCCTGGATTCATAGCACATTGCTGTGACTCCATGCACCAATCAGTCATTGCAATGTGCTCCTCCACCTCTCAAGTCTGCCTGCTTTGGCCCCAGAAATATTTTTCCCACAGTGAGAGATTTTCACCTACATCTCTCAGGGTGCTCTCTAGAAGTCAGCAGTTATTTCTGTCATAGAGTCAGAAATGCAGGTGTGAGGAATGCTTTGCCCAAGACATAAAAATGTTGGCAGAGACATGCATGAGAACCAATGGTTTCCTACAAGCTGTGTTCAGGACCTTCTTTACTGCTATCTCCAAAGCTGTTAGACATGGATAGGAGACAGTCTGGATTCCTCCTCACTTTGCAGATGCCTAAATAAATAGGAGGCCTCCAGATTACAGCCTTTAGGCACTGAAACTCTAGAGTCCAAGTCCCACCACTGTGTGAATGGAAAATGTACCCTCTACATATACCCTTACCTAGTATTCCCAGGTGCTCATCACCATTTATCCTGGACTTGGGGGTCTGGAAAGTCCCATCAGTGTATTCTCTGTAAACTGCCTTCTTGTACTTGGAGCCAAGCAGTCCATTCTCATTGCTCAGGAATACATCGGCGTAGCTGAGAAATGCAGAGTGAGTGTCAAGATACCCAAAACCTCAGGCAGAATCAACTGCTAACTTGTGGCATGGGGATCACTAGTTGAATGGGTTTCCTGAGACCTGCTTTGGCTGCAAAGATGGGCACAGTGACACAGGGGCTGCAGCTCCCATCAGCAGCAGCACCAGCAGTCCCATATGCACCAGGTCACAGGATGGCCAACACACTTAACAGGCTTCACCACAGTCTGCTGAGAATACTGAGAAACTTTGCCAAAGGGTTCCCCAGAAGACAGGCTCTACCTCTCTGCAGAATGATTGTGTCGTTCCCTCTCCCAGCTCCGGTCAGGCGCATAGTCCCAAACCACCTCCTCTGCCACGATGTAATACGTCCGCACGCCCCTGTACTGAAGGGCAGGAGCAGGATCCCTTTTTCCACACTTGGAAACGGAGTAGCGTTCCCTCATCCCAGCCTGGTAGTGATTGCTTGTCTGGCAGTAGATCTCAAAGATCCCTGAGGGAGGCAGCATGAACACAGAGATCAGCTACTTTTAAAGATCCCAGGAAACAGCTGCTTCCCATGCAAAGCCTGTGACGTGGTTGACATTGGTATGCATTGTGTGTATCTGTGTTTGTTTAGGGAGTTTGGTTGCCACAGGCAGAGATTAAAAGGGGTTGTTACAGAAACCAAGCAGGAACAGCACAACAAAGTCCTACACCAAAATAATCTCAGAAGGCTTTCTTACACGATAAGCAGCTTATTAGAACTGAGGAAGCCAGTAGAGTAACACAACCATGCTACCACTGCCCAGATGCTGTTGAAGTAAAAGATCTAGCCTGCAAATGCCAAAGGGGAGGAGACAACTGGCAGCCGAGGCCATCGCACTGTGTGAGCAAGACAGTACTGCGTGCCTTTCCTGCAAACTGGGAGGGCTAGGGTCTGTCAAACATGAATCTCTGCGAGCCACGGACAGGGGAGTTAAGCTCTGGCACTGTCTGCTACCTTATTCTGAAAGACATGTTTGCATGTTTCTCTGGGTCATGGGCAGCAACATCCATCAGCAACATCCAACACTTAATACAAATATTAAATAGGAAGTGGCAGCCTAGACAATCAGTGTGGGCCAAGATCCTGTGTCCCCTGTTCTTCTCCAGAGTCAGATACAAATACAGGAGCTGTGGCCTCATAAATGGGACCAAACAGGATTCAAAGCACAGCTCACCCTGTAAGAGTTTGCACTGTGCTACAGGAGCAAATACTACAACAGGAGACTTTTCCTGCTACTAAGTTAGATGTGCAGACACTTACCATTGTTGTCAGGTTGCATGAAGGCAGTAGCAAATGTGTGTGGGAACAGATTGGTTGAATCTCTCCGCATCCCATTCATCTGCAGGGTATTTCCCTGAAACACAGCTCCATGTACATCTGCTTCACTGCCCAAGCCCAGAAGGTGCCAGGTCACATTGTCTCCTTCACACACATTCAGCCCAGGCAAGTTACCAAACATAAGTCCATTGATGGCTGCAAAGGAGAATGCAATTAACTCTGCAAGTAGACATCAGCCAAGAGATTCACTCTGTGCATATGCTTTGACAGGACAGGCCTGCCAGTGGAAGTGTAGCTTTCTTGTAGTTCACCCTGAATACACTCAGGACATGCTTCCCAAGACAGCTGTGCTTCTTGTTCCATGTCCCACCCACTGCCTTCAGCCTCACTTGATTTCAGGCCAATACAACGCAGCCACTCCAGCTCCCCAGCTCAGTCTTTAGTGAACACTGCCCCGAGTTTTGCAGGTTCAATCCTGCTGCACACAGAACAGCATCAGGCCATACCATGCATCCTGTTTGACTCCTTGAAGTCATCATCCTTTTGCACCGAAGCCTCTTCCATCCTCAAATAGTACTTTATGTTTGCATTTAAATACCAGCTGAGGTTCTCATCAAACACGCTGAAGAGAAGGTAAAATTCTTTGTCGATCCCTTTCTATAATTATAATAATGGCTGTTAATTTTTAAAATGCACCAACTGTCCTTACAGTTAAAGATGTTTTGCCTGACCACCATGCTCCCCATTGAGGGCCAGGGCTATCTCTTTACTCATGTTGAATGTTCCTCTTTTCTTCCACAAGAGGCACCACTTGTGGTTTTTCCACAATAGTTCACATAAATGACCAAAATTCATCCAAGGATATCAAGTCACTGCCTCCTTCCCCCACCACTCCTATGTTTAGGTGTGGGTTTCACCACCTCTCCAAATTAGACCCAAGATCAGAGCCCAGCCCATGAGGCAGCTAGATGACTATATTCCACCCCTCCTTTCTCTTACCACAGGCCTGGACTGGCAATGTTTTATCACCCTAATCCCTTGAAAACATTCAATCTCTGAAGAAAAGCATTCCAAAGTATAATACATTTCCCCACTAAAAGAATATCCCCAGTGTTGTTCAGATTCTCACTTTGGTATCTGCTGCCTCAGCTATAAGCAGGAAGACACTGCAGAGAGGGCTGAGCTATTCCCTGCCTGCAGCACACAGGTGCATAAGAAGTGGCCATGCACCTTCCCTAATAAAGCATTCATTAAAGGGTTGACCAAGATCATGCAGCCAGAATTTCTGCTCCAGTTGACTATTTCTCCATCCTACTTTTACAAACAAGTCTGTTTTTAACACCTGCAAATGTTTTATTATTATCACAGCTCCTTCACATAGTGGGCTGTACATATTCATGATCCTTTGCTTAGCAGATTCACATTTTCACCCTGCACAACATGCTGATCTCTTCTGCACTCCCAATTTAGCCACATCATGCCACCACTAACAGTCACCTCCTCCAGGGAGGCTCTTGTGGAAGCTGTTTTCAGACTTAGCCACTCCCTGATCTACACCACAAGGCAGGCGGGATGGCAGTTTTCCTGCTGCCTGCTGTTTTTCACAATAAGGCTCTGCTAATCTGTCTTGCACTTCCCAGGATATTAATTTACTGCCTTCCCTAAACTTACTGACATGAGCAGACCACCCAAGTAAAATTCCAAGAGGAAGTCCTGGTCACCCTCCAGATTTCAGCTCTCCATCAAAAGCATAAAGACTAACATAACTTCCACATGCTTTTTTTGTAGTCAGCTCTGCTTGAAAATGAACTGATCTTGCAGAAGAAATGAAGCTGACCCAATCCTCAAAGCATTATATCACTCAAGCAAAAAACCTGTAAGTGAAAAAGTCTCTTTAATGTTTTTGAGACTGCACTGATTATTCCACACGCCTCTGAAAGCAGCCTGCTATGCAAGTCTCAGGACAAAAGTTAGCTAGAAAGCCACATCCAAGGTACAGTTCAGCCAAGTTCATCTGTGAGTTTTAAAGCAGAGCCCAGAAATCATTTCCAGGACAGCCTCAGGGAGCCTGGAACACTAGACTTTCCCATGTGAAAACTGCTGGTGCATTGGGATGCACCAGGATCCCAGTGTTAACCTGACTTACTGCTACAATTCAACTCTCCTGCATTCATGCTACTATACATCTGTTTTCATTATGTTCCCTAATGTTCAGCTGTTGTCTCCTTTCTCTACAAGAAAGCAAAGAACCTGGTAAGAGCATGGCATGAAGAACCTTTTTACCTGTTTGTTGTTCTCATCCAAAGTGCCTGGCTTGCAGATAATCAGAGGTCCTACTAAGCCCGAACTGGGGTCTTTGATGGGATTCACAGCTGAGCTGTACATCCAGGTCAGACATGGAGGGTCACTAGATGTGGGCCCAACATGCTTTGGCACAGTCCAGCGATACGTAAAGTTGTGCAGCGGTGCAACAGAAACCCCATTCTCAAACAGACCTTTAAAGCAGAGATTGGCATGGTTATTCCCAAGGTCCCTGTACAAACTTGGTTCCGTCTTCTCAACAGCTACATTTGAACTCTGCTTTACTTCATTCATATCACAAATACCCAGCATCTCTAAAGCATGATGTGGGTGTATTTAAGGCACACAGGGATCTGCTCTCAGTACCATACAAATCCCCCACGGTGCCATGGCAGAGGTGTGTGGCAGGGGGAAATAATGAAGCAGATCATCTACATCTGGGGATATGAATGTTGGAAGCATGGGGTTCTCTAAGATGGAGTGCCTGTTCCTTAAAGGGTCTCAAAGAGCTAGAAGTGGTCTGAGCTTTGGTTTACAGTTTTCTTCTGGAAAAAAGTATCTCTGGAAGCACACTCCCTCTGGCACCCTTCCTGGGCACCAGGTCAGTGGAAAGATTCCTTCAGCAAGGCCTCAGGCAGGCTCAGAGGACCAGGCTGGCTTATACCCAGTTCCTGAGCACATCTAGTCCTTCCCAGCTGCAGGAACTTCCCCAGCACAAAGGAGGGATGGGATGTGGAGCCCCACCACCAGAATTAACATTGAATTACTTCAAGAAAAGGTAACCACAAACCATCATGGTACCGCATCCCTTCCCATGCCTTCCCATAGGACACTCCGTGAGGCTGGATGCTGAAAGGCCAGGAGGCTTTGTTAACAAACGTCACCAGGATGGTGTCTCCAACTTCACCTTTGATCACTGGACCTACACAAATTGTAAAGCGTGTTAGCAACAGAGCAACTCCAGAGTGGCCAGCAAACCAAAGCAGCCAGGGCCACCTTTCACCCAGGCTGAGTGAGCAGAGTAGGCAGAAGAGGCAGACACAACACATGTTGGTCCTGCTTGAGGCCATTCAGCCCCGACAGCAGGAACAGGAACTGACAAGAACTGTCTAAAAGCACTTTGGGTCTGCAGGAGAACTCAGAGAGGCTTCAGGCATTCATTAAGTAAGTAACAAAATGGCCACACGTGCCAAAACACCCTCAGGAAAGGCCCACATCTCTTGCTCACCTACTTAAGGTTTACTCAGCCTTCTAAGGCATGTGCCCCGGGGAGGCAGGTAGAGTAGTGAGAGATGCTCTAAGCCCACCCCTGCCTGTGAGCCACTGCTCCTGCCAGCTAGGAAAGATCTCTGAGTCTTTAATACAACAATCTTGTCCCTCAGCATTTACTACTAACTTCTGAATACTGCCCCAGCAGAAAAGTGATTCTGTCTATTTTACCATTTCACATCCTCTGCCTGTCCCACTCACTTTTAGGCATAACTGCTGTGAACCAGTGCCTCTCACTGCACCATAAAATGAGAGAACAGTTACAGCCAGCTCGTACCCCTGATACCAGCATCAATCTCACTGACACTGAAAGAGAATTTGTGTTGCTGGATGATTCCTACCAAGTATCCCAAGGTGTTTCTCTTCTTCCGATTGCTGTTTTTCCTCTCGGAAGCTCTCATCAGTGTATTCCACATACTTTGCCTTCCAGTAGACTCCTCCAATTCTGTAAGGGCCACGCTTGAAAAACTGCTCAGCAGGGCTAATTGAAAAAAGAAAATGTCAGGCAATTTCCATGAATTAGTCCTGTTTTGCTCCCTCCGCATGCTCCTCTGGCAGTGTCAGCAGCATCTCCAAATCAAGCAGCTTTTCAGATAAGGACTGCATCTGCATTTTGGAACAAGCACAGCTTCTCTGTGAAGCTTTTTCATCCTACAGACTCATCTACCTACATGTTTAGGGAGCACCTCTGGCCTACAGCCCTCTCCCAGCTGAAACAGCTGGGTTCAACAGCACATGTCTGAACAGCATCTCTACACAAGATGTGCAAGACAGGGCCAGTGAACAAAACTGCAGTACAGTAAGTGGAAAGGCTGTAAATGACAAATCCACCACCACCCTCTCCAAATACAGACAGATACAACATGCCTTGCAGTAGACAACACTTAGTTGCTAGGCCAGCTCACAGGTGTAAGGAGCTTTTCCTTCTAAGGTCTACAAAAGAGTTGCTATTTGGCTTCTGGTAAATCATTAATCACTGCATTTATACTTTTCCATCCCAAAGAGGTATATCCTCTCCAACGATGTCCCAAGGAAGAGAGGGGGAGGAATGTCCTTGTTTTAGTTAGCCAAAGTTTGAATGGGAAATTGCTCACCAATTGCTATCACAACTATGTGACATGTGGGATGGAGGGCTGTTGGGGAGGTCACTCCATTTGATTCCCCAGAAATTGCTTGCTGCAGCAGGCTACACTGAAGCATATCTGCAGGCTAGCTCTGCCACCCTGTGTCTGCTGCAAGATGTGCTTTCTTAATAGTTCAGCACACTTCTACTTGAAATCCCCCAAGGTACCTAGTACTCCTCAGCACAGTCTAGCTAAAGCAGCCTTCATTTCCAGATGGGGTGATCTGCCTTCCCAGGAATTCCACATGAATTGCAGGTATGTATTTTGAAAAGGAAATTCCACATTTTCCTTCGCAGCCTCCCCAACACAGACCAGACACCCCGAACACTGCCCCAACCCATCAGCCTCTTGCTTACCTGCCTTCCTCACTCAGCCGTTTTCCACTACTTTGGTCGAGTCCTGAAGGTCCATAGTCCCACTGCACCTCCTTTGCAGCTATGTAGTATTTCCGAACTTTCCCCTCCAGGATAGATGCTGGAGCTTGCTGAGAACAGGGCCGAACTTCATATAGTGCTCCCATCCCAGCTGGCCAAGACATGGAAGACACACATGCTTAACCCCTCTCAGCCAGTTTGACCAGCAATGAACTATTCCACCTTCCTACCATGAACTGGTCATTTTCCCTTATTGTTCCAAAAGGTGATTAGATGGTTCCCACAGGAAGGAGTTTGTGTTAGTGAGCAAAGCTTCTTAATTGGATTCCATGGAAGTACAGACAAAAAGCAAACAGAGCCTTCTGCTGTCCTCATGTACTGTGGTGTACCATACAAGTGCTTCTCACAGGGACTAGAGATCAAGGCACTGCCTCATCTCAGCTTTCTGCTGTACCAAGCATTGTCTTCACCACTGATCAACATAGAATCATACAGTGGTACAAGCCATACCCAGGAAGCCTGGCCCACACAAATAATCAACCCACCCCAATTTATACAAGACAAGGAATCACCCCATTCATCTAGAGATGTTTTTAGTGGGAATGCTGCCCAAGGCACTGTCCCCTAACACACTGTGCATCACAGGGCCAAACTGGGAGATAAAGGGAGGCTGTAGAGTGCAGGACATATCACAACCTTTGCCTTACCTTCCATGTGATCATTGATCTGACAGCTCAGTAGCCATCTCCCAGGGTTACTGGGGATCATGTCTGCTGTAACAAAAGTGGCTGGGAAGAGGCTGGCCACATCTGTCCTATGGCCTCGAATATTGAGCGTTTCTCCATGGAAGTAGGCTGTATGAATATCAATTTCATTTCCCATCCCAAAGAGATGCCATGAAACATAATCCCCAGCACACATCGTCAACTCGGGGAGGTTTCCAAACACATAGCCATTAATAGCTGCAAAACCAAGCAAGCCAAAAATCAGATTAGAAAAGGGGCCTTCAAAGCTTCTACCAGCAAGTTACAGTACAGATGTGTTTGCAGAATGGACCTAACAAGAACTCATCCTCCCCTTCTTGTTCTGGAGAGCACAGCCCCACAACTCATTCATAAAATCAAGTGTATTTAAAAAAAATAAATCTCCAAACTACCAACAAAGGCTCACTCAAGCCAAAGATTAAAGCAAAATAACACTTTTTCTGAAGTTGTTGCACTATCCCTGTGATATTGTTCACTTAGCACAGTATCTCATAGCTTACTGTCTCCTTTCTCCCTGGCATACAACAGCCAAAAGCACATTTAAAGATACCAGAGCACCAACATCCCTGGTGCATCTGGGCAGTGTCTGTGGCTTCACAAAGGTGACACTGACCATGCATTTTGTTGCTCTCTTGAAATTCCTCATCATCTTTGTCTACTGAAGCTGGATCTGTGCAGAACAATGCTATGTTCTCATCCAGATACCAGCTTAGGTTCTCATCCACCACACTGAACATCAGAAAGAAATCAACGTCCACATCCTGGCGCCTTTGAGAATTACCAGTCAGCATTCCTAGAGTGACAGAAAGAAAATGAATGAATATTCTTCCACGCAAGAAGAGCAGTTGTCAGTGCATCGATTAAAACATCAATAGAAGAGTAACTCTTATCGCACAAATTAGACAGATGCTTTCCCCAGCATCCTAGCACAGCTCATTGCAGAGTTCCAGCAAGCTCACTCT